>NC_091348.1:8180497-8272997 GCF_038502225.1 Cherax quadricarinatus
TGTGTGTACTCACCTACTTGAGGTTGCAGGGGTCGAGTCCATTCTCCTGGCCCCGCCTCTTCACTGATCGCTACTAGGTCACTCTCCCTGAACCGTGAGCTTTATCATACCTCTGATTAAAGCTATGTATGGATCATGCCTCCACTACATCGCTTCCCAAACTATTCCACTTACTGACTACTCTGTGGCTGAAGAAATACTTCCTAACATCCCTGTGATTCATCTGTGTCTTCAACTTCCAACTGTGTCCCCTTGTTACTGTGTCCAATCTCTGGAACATCCTGTCTTTGTCCACCTTGTCAATTCCTCTCAGTATTTTCTATGTCGTTATCATGTCCCCCCTATCTCTCCTGTCCTCCAGTGTCGTCAGGTTGATTTCCCTTAACCTCTCCTCGTAGGACATACCTCTTAGCTCTGGGACTAGTCTTGCTGCAAACCTTTGCACTTTCTCTAGTTTCTTTACGTGCTTGGCTAGGTGTGGGTTCCAAACTGGTGCCGCATACTCCAATATGGGGCTAACGTACACGGTGTACAGGATCCTGAACGATTCCTTATTAAGATGTCGGAATGCTGTTCTGAGGTTTGCTAGGCGCCCATATGCTGCAGCCGTTATTTGGTTGATGTGCGCTTCAGGAGATGTGCCTGGTGTTATACTCACCCTAAGATCTTTTTCCTTGAGTGAGGTTTGTAGTCTCTGGCCCCCTAGACTGTACTCCGTCTGTGGTCTTCTTTGCCCTTCCCCAATCTTCATGACTTTGCACTTGGTGGGATTGAACTCCAGGAGCCAATTGCTGGACCAAGTCTGCAGCCTGTCCAGATCCCTTTGTAGTTCTGCCTGGTCTTCGATCGAGTGAATTCTCATCAACTTCACGTCATCTGCAAACAGGGACACCTCAGAGTCTATTCCTTCCGTCATGTCGTTCACAAATACCAGAAATAGCACTGGTCCTAGGACTGACCCCTGTGGGACCCCACTGGTCACAGGTGCCCACTCTGACACCTCGCCACGTACCATGACTCGCTGCTGTCTTCCTGACAAGTATTCCCTGATCCATTGTAGTGCCCTCCCTGTTATCCCTGCTTGGTCCTCCAGTTTTTGAACCAATCTCTTGTGTGGAACTGTGTCAAACGCCTTCTTGCAGTACAAGAATATGCAATCCACCCACCCCTCTCTCTCTTGTCTTACTGCTGTCACCATGTCATAGAACTCCAGTAGGTTTGTGACACAGGATTTCCTGTCCCTGAAACCGTGTTGGCTGCTGTTGATGAGATCATTCCTTTCTAGGTGTTCCACCACTCTTCTCCTGATAATCTTCTCCATGATTTTGCATACTATACATGTCAGTGACACTGGTCTGTAGTTTAGTGCTTCATGTCTGTCTCCTTTTTTAAAGATTGGGACTACATTTGCTGTCTTCCATGCTTCAGGCAATCTCCCTGTTTCGATAGATGTATTGAATATTGTTGTTAGGGGTACACATAGCGCCTCTGCTCCCTCTCTCAGGACCCATGGGGAGATGTTATCTGGCCTCATTGTCATTTCTTGTTGTCTCTCCTCCTTCCTTCCTTAGCCTGATTACCTGGTCCTCGACTGTTGTTTTCCTCCTGCTGTGGCTGTATAACAGTTTTGGGTCAGATTTGGCTTTCGCTGCTATGTCGTTTTCATATTGTCTTTGGGCCTCCCTTCTTATCTGTGCATATTCGTTTCTGGCTCTACGACTGCTCTCCTTATTCTCCTGGGTCCTTTGCCTTCTATATTTCTTCCATTCCCTACCACACTTGGTTTTTGCCTCCCTGCGCCTTTGGGTGAACCATGGGCTCATCCTGGCTTTTTCATTATTCCTGCTACCCTTGGGTGCAAACCTCTCCTCAGCCTCCTTGCATATTGTTGCTACATATTCCATCATCTCATTAACTGGCTTCCCTGCCAGTTCTCTGTCCCACAGAACCCCGTTCAGGAAGTTCCTCATTCCCATGTAGTCCCCTTTCTTGTAGTTTGGCTTCATTTGTCCTGGCCTTCCTGCTTTCCCACCACTTGTAGCTCTGCTGTGTATTCGAAGATTAAAACCACATGATCGCTGCCCCCAAGGGGCCTTTCATATGTGATGTCCTCAATATCTGCACTACTCAAGGTGAATACTAAGTCCAGTCTTGCTGGTTCATCCTCTCCTCTCTCTCTTGTAGTGTCCCTTATGTGTTGGTACATGAAGTTTTCCAGTACCACCTCCATCATCTTAGTCCTCCATGTATCTTGGCCCCCATGTGGCTCCAAGTTCTCCCAATCAATCTCCTTGTGGTTAAAGTCACCAATGATCAGGAGCTTTGCCCTGCATGCATGAGCTCCTCTGGCCACTGCAGCCAGTGTGTCAACCATCACTCTATTGCTCTCGTCGTGCTCTTGCCTTGGCCTCCTGCTGTTCCGTGGTGGGTTATACATCACTGCTATTACCACCTTGGGAACTCTAGAGTGAAGCATTCCCACTATGTAATCACTTCTCTGCTGTCTCCTCTCTCCAGCTCATCAAAATTCCATCGGTTTTTGATCAGCAATGCCAATCCTCCACCCCCCCCTGTTCCCTCTGTCTTTCCTCAGGATCTGGTAACCCATTGGAAAGATGGCATCTGTTATCATACCTGTAAGCTTGGATTCTGTGAGAGCTATGATGTCCGGCGATGCCTCTTTAACTCTTTTGTGCCACTCCTCCCACTTATTTGTTATTCCATCAGTGTTTGTGTACCATACCTTCAGTTTCCTTTCCAACACTATGGTTTGGGGGGCCTGTGAGGGTGGGAGACCTGGTAGCATACTGTGGGATTCTATAGCTCGGTGTTGGGTGGAAGCTGTGGGTATGGATTGTAGTGTGTGTTGGGATGGTGTGATAGGTTGTGGGGTTATGAGGATAGTTGTGTGTGTGCTTGCCCTTGCTGCTCTGTTGTGCCCTGACTGACCTCTGCTGCTTCTATCTTTGTCTCCTTTCCTAGCTCTTATCGCTTTTTTTGTCCTCTCCCTCAGCTGCTGTCGTTCTGTTTGTGTTCTGTCTCTGTCTAGGAACACCCTCTTGTACTCTTCCGAGTATTTCAACCGTGGTTTCTCTTGGAGGATCCTGTTCCGCACTGTTTCCGTCCTGAGAATCAGCTGTGTGTGTGTGTGTGTGTGTGTGTGTGTGTGAGAGAGAGAATGGGAGGGTTGATGGTCTCTCTCTCTCACCTGTATTAACACATGTAATGACGGCCTAGCATTTTTTTTTTTTTTGCCTGAAATTTACACCCTTGGAGGCCTAGTTCCTAGGCCTTGTGTGTGTCCATATGCTCTTGCGCTACCGTCCACAGGATGGATATGGGGTGCACAATAAACTAGCCACTTTGGTGGCAAAATATAAAAAAATCTAATTTACTGTAAACAATTTACATACAAAATACGTATTTTACACCGTTATTTACCACGAAAAACATGTTTGATTCCACACTTTCGGAAAAATATTAAATTGATATCGATCTAATATATTAATCTAACATGGTTGCAATATTATTATTATTTTGTGTTAATGAAGAAATATGTTACAGGCGGAAGGTCTCCAGCCTTGATGCTGGTCAGGGGCTCTTGATCCAGGTCTCGAAGGAAGGATTGTACTGGTGGCGGGGAGGATTCCGAGGGGTGGCGGGGAGGATTCTAGGGGTTGCGGGGTGAAGTTCAAGTGGTGGCGAGGAAGATCCAGGCTAAGCGGGATGTTAGTCTTTCCCTGCCAAGAAATAACAACACTCCCGGGGAAACGGATGTAGGCGGCAGCAGAGAACGTCCGCTGTATTCACTAGCCTCTTCATTTACCCGACACTTCATTCATCGGACGCTTCATTCACCGAGCCCTCCAGCGCCGTGGGAAAGAGGGAAAAAACACTCACAATTCTGGGGTCATTACGCCATCTTAGGACTGATATCCAGAGGAGCTGAATTTCCCCGCCTGGCCCAGCTGACAACGCGTCCGTGTTCTGACTCAGACCTCGGCTTCACTTCTTTCACCGTCAACACATTAATTACTAATGTGATTTTGTTCGGATTTTTAATCCCGGAGGGTTAGCCACGCAGGATAACCTAAGAAAGTCAGTGTGTACTGAGGACTGTGTCTTATTTCCATTTTGGTTCTTCACTCTTGTCCCCCAGGATGCGACCCACACCAGTCGACTAATACCCAGGTACCTACTTATTGCTAGGTGAAGAGGGACAGCAGGTGTAAGGTGACTAATACACAGGTACCTACTTACTGCTAGGTGAACAGGGACAGGAGGTGTAAGGTGACTTATAAACAGGTACCTACTTACTGCTAGGTGAACAGGAAAAGCAGGTGTAAGGAAACATACCCAATGTTTCCAGCTGTACCGGGGATCGAACCACGGACACTCGTGTGTAAGGTGTGCGCTACAAATTTCATGCATGATCAAGCGTCATATACATATTTTTCCGTTTATATATTCCATACTTAAGGGGTCAAATTCACTTCCGGTACCCATCTTGGCATTTCATTAAAAAACTAGTTTTTCTCTTAAGATTTTTCTTCAAGTCATATTCTTGAGTTTATAAATGGTATAATTTCCTACGTTCAGTCAGTCTTGGGTAGGTTAAAGTCGCAGCCACCAGGCGAACATTCTTGGTCTGTAACCCGACCCCATGTACTGCTGCCTTCAAAAGCCGGAAGGGGGAGGGGGGTGATGGTTGTGGTTGTGGTGGTTGTTGTGGTTAGTTGGTATTGGTTGTTGTGGTTAGTTGGTGGTGCTGGTTGTTGTGGTTAGCTGGTGATGCTGGTTGTTGTGGTTAGTTGGTGCTGGTTGTTGTGGTTAGTTGGTGGTGGTGGTTGTACTTATCTGTTTACCTGGAGTCGCTTTCTGAGGTGGTGGTGATGGTGGTTGTGGCGGAGGCCTGTCGTACCTCTTCTTGAACTTGTGTATGAATCCTGCCTCCACCACTCTACTTTTACTGATCTCTCTACTTCCTGCTCAAGAAATACTTCTTAACATCGCTCTGACTCACCCGAGTATCGAACGTCCAACCGTACACACGTATATCTGTTTCTCACCTTTCGAACAGTCTTGGTAGTGGTGAAGTTGTGGTGGTAGTTGTGTTGTTGGTGTAATGGTGATGGTGGTAATGATGTGTTGTTGGTGTAGGGGTGTCATGGCTGTTGTGGTGGTGACAATGTCCACTATATTTTCTGGCAGTTAGAATTTAACCCCAACAAATGTAAAAATCGGGGAATGGCAAAGAAGACCAAAAACAGAGTAGAGGCAAGGGGAGTAACAAGTTTGCAAACCTCACTTAAGGAGAAAGACCTCGGAGTGATCATAGTAAGGTGCACATCTCCTGAGGCGCACATCAACTGAATAACCTCAGCAAACGCGCATCAGGCAACTCAAAAATTAGCTCTCAGGAACCTCAACACTCATTCACGACACCAAACACCGCAAAATGTTAGGCTTATTTGAAAAATGCAACACCAGTATGGATCCCACACTCAGTCAAGCATGTCATAAAGTTGGAAAAGATTCATATGACTGCAACAAGATTAAAGGAGCTATACCTGACGACATTATAGGGGCAGAAAGATCAACAGTGACATGATAACGATGTACAAAATACTGAGAGGAACTGGTAGGATGGAGAGAGAATGTTCAAGCGACACGAGGGCACAACACGGATGTTGGGAAACATCACTTCAGCCTACTAGTGGTCAGCATGTGGAAAAACCTACAAAGTGAAGTAACAGCGGAAGAAACCTTACGCAGATTTAAATATGGTTATGACAGAGGTCACGGTGCCAGGAAAACTCAAAACCGACATGTTAGTTTTTATAGGTGAATACAAGACCATTGTTTAATGCAGTGAGAGGCGGGAGGTATGGCCAGTTGGCCACACCTAACACTACCTGGCCAGATCCACTTAGCAGTAATTAGACACCTACGATTGAGTGTTGTGGGTCGCATCCTGAGGAAGGACGCGACCCACAACAGAATAACTCACTGAAGAAAATTTACTGATTGTCTTTACTGAGTTATTCTGGATAATTAACACTCCTGAGTTATTAAATTCTCTGGGGTAAATTAACCATTCCGGTTTATTAATGCGATTAAAGGGGCATTTTTCTAAGTTTAAAATAAGTTTAAAATAAGACACTGACCAACACGGGAAGACACCACCGCACATTCTCAAGATCTCGTGATTTGCATAAGAATAGCGTTTTTAGGTTCCTGCCCGGCATTGTCTGCCAGGGGCGCTGCTGGCGGTGTCGAGACCAGGAATGTGAGTGACCTTCCCACTAAGACACTCCCACCGGGAGTTTCTCCTGCCTACCTCCAGTCTCTCTTCTTCCTACCCCCGGAGTCTCGTTCTTAACCAGTCCAGATCCTCTGTTAAACTCCGGTTAGCTAGCCCAAAGCCTCAGTCATGCTACAGCAGCTCAGTCTTTCGTTAGTAGACTTCTAGAGGAGTCAAATGCATGCCAAATTTCTGACATAACCCTAACTCCACTGGACTTTGAAAAAAAACATTGACAACATGCCCATGTATTCAGCCCCAGGCCCAGACTCGTGGAACTCCGTGTTCATTAAGAACTGCAAGAAACCCAAGAAACTGCAAGAAGCTCGTGTGCCATAACTATGCTGTGAAGAGAGAACATAGACACAGGTGTCATCCCACAGTCGCTAAAAACAATGGATACAGCCCCACTCTATGAATGTGGCAGCAAATCAATAGCAAAGAACTATCGACCAATAGCTCTAACATCCCTAGGGCGCCATTAGTACACTAAGAGAAAACACAGTAAGTGTCCGGGCCCCAAGACTATTCAACAGCCTCAAACCAGGCATAAGGGAAATTACCAACAGGCCCCTGGCTGCCTTCAAGAGGGAGCCGGACAGATACCTAAAGTCAGTACCCAATCAGCCGGACTGTGGTTCGTACGTTGGACTACGTTAGGCCAGCAGTAACAGCCTGGTTAATCAGGCCCTGATCCACCGAAAATCCTGGTCAACGATTGGGCCGCGGGGGCGTTGACCCCGGAACACCCCCAGGCAGATAAGTAAGTAGGTAAAGCTGCTCTCTGATTCCAGGGGAGCACAACAATGCACCAGTTGGTCAGTCCAGCATCAGCTACATCCTAGACTCATGGGTACGGGCATGGGGCCAGAACAGATTTTTCACTCATCGGTACTTCCTGGTACTTCTTGTCTATTTTCCTATCTGCAACTGTCCTGACTTTCTGATGAGCTCTTTGCTAAGTGAACTAAAAGTTTCTCTTGTGTTTTGGTCTCTCAAGTACTCACATTTTTTCACATATGTACTTTCCCTCAGATTCTGTACTGAAGTTATCATTACTTCAATTGTGATACGGCTTCATCTGCAGGATATACTTCGACAATGTTATCAAAGAGCTTTTTCATGGTAAAGATGCTTCGACATCTACCGTGTTAAGTTACCTGTGGTATCTCCCCATCCTGCGTCAGGGACCAAGTTCATCTTCAGCTAGATAATAGTGACACAAACCAATAAATACGGAATCATTTTAAAGAATATAGTCAACTTACCTAATTATGTAGGATAGGCATTCTTGGTGTGCTCACCTCAGCTGTAGTGACACTACATGCTTGATACAATGTTCATGTCGTAACTTGTAATTTTGAACTTGTATTTTGAATTAATATTAAGTAAATAGGACAGATACATGCTTCAATAGACCATAGAATGAACAAAATCAACAATAGGATCTTTTCCCTCTAAGATCTATATATATAAAAGACCACTGAAATAAAATGTCTATACAGCCATTTAGGTCACCTAAATGGCCGTTTTCCATTCAAGGCAAGAGAAGCCAGAAACCATGTCGTCGCAGCATCCAAGCAGCGACACAGTAGGTATGTTAAATAAACATGAAAGATCATTATGCAATAATCGCGAACAAGTGATGTAAAATGCAAAATAACCACTGGGAGAGTTGAATGATAGCTCTAGGCCTTTTGTGTTGTAATCAGGAGCTTGCAGTGTTGCAGAAAAAAAGGAGGAATTCCAAACAAATATGTACAGAGGAAGCGTGTTTGTTTGAGCAAACACACTTCCTCAGAACATATTTCCTTGGAATTCCTCTTTTTTTCTGGAACATTGCCAGCTTCTGATGATGTGCTGATTACAACACAAAAGGCCTAAAGCCATTTTTCAACTCTCCCAGTGGTTGTTTTGTATTTTATATTGCTTGTTCGCGATTATTGCTTGTTTTGCACAAAGCACCATGTAATGCGGTTAAGCTGCTCCATCGGAAATATTTCCAAAGTTTAATTTACATGTATGGACCCTACAAATAAACAGGTATATATCAAATCACAGACCAGGTGGGGATCGAACCCAAGTAAGACGAGTCGTAAACCTCTCAGGATAGCGTGCTCAACCCCTGGTCCAAGCTCACTGGCCGATGAGTTTCAGGACTCCATAGTTTCGAGCCCCAAATGTTCTGTGATTTATTTACAATCCTGTTATTACGATTTCGTGAGTTACGAGCGAGAGAAATTGGTACATGAAAGTTACCGCTGCTTCACGTGGTACTAAAATATGCTCTGGCTCATGGACCAGTAGGTTAAGTAAGTTTATTTAGGTACAGGTACACATACGTACAATTACCATACATAGTGTAAATTATCTAGGATAAACCCCCCCCCCAAAAAAAAGGTCAGTGACTTATTTCCATTGGGGTCAAGGAGACTACACCGACGGTATGGTCAGTCTCTTCAAAAATTTCAATTCAATGACTTGTTTTTCTGAATCTCCAACTTGTAGTTACAGGTAGAGTAGAAAGGTAGAAATGGTGCCCCGATGTTGAGTTTTCATCCGTGTTCTTCGCAGCGTCTATACATTCGACGTGAATTTAGCTTTTTAATTTATTAATTTGTAGACTGTTACCAGTTTTGAAACATAGCTAATACTTCTCCAGAGAGCCTATGGGAGAGGCAGCTAGAAGAAGATTGTAGAGTCAAGAGTGAGGTTAACTGCTGAGATCTATTTACTTCCTCTGCAACTACTATCTAGATGGTGAAGAAAAGGATAGTAAAGCAGGAGGCTCTCTACACTCCTCCTCTTTCCTTCGCCACTGCCAGCATGAAATAGGAAGATAAACAGTCCATAACGCAATTTAAAAAACAACAACAACAACGGCATGGCTTTTACAGGAAAGACAAATGTGTCAGGAAGGTACGAGCTCTCCGCTATACCTCTAATACATACTATTACTCTTACTTCTACTTCCAGCAGCTTAAGAGTAAACACCGGGATATCTGTGTCCACTGCACGGGGAGGACCTTGTCTAGTAGACTACTATGTTTGCAAAATGCATATCAAGATGTTTCTTGAAAAAAATTGAAGCAATCTGACACGCACAACATCTGTGGGGAGACTATTCATGTACTAAGAACATAAGAACATAAGAACGAAGGAACACTGCAGAAGGCCTACTGGCCCATGCGAGGCAGGTCCAAGTCCCTACCGGCTTAAGCCAATGCACCCAACCTAGTCAGGTCAGGTCACATTGACTTAAGGGAGGAACACGGCAACCGACCTGTTAGCACAAGCTATCAGGTCTAACTCACACCCACCCACATCTACTCATGTATTTATCCAACCTATTTTTAAAGCTACACAACGTTCTGGCCTCTATAACGGTACTTGGGAGTTTGTTCCACTCATCCACAACTCTATTACCAAACCAGTACTCTCCTATATCCCTCCTGAATCTGAATTTTTCCAACTTAAAACCATTGCTGCGAGTCCTGTCAAGGCTAGATATTTTCAGCACACTATTTACATCCCCTTTATTTATTCCTGTCTTCCACTTATAAACCTCAATCATATCCCCCCTAATTCTACGTCTTTCTAGAGAGTGCAGTTTCAGGGCCCTTAGTCTATCCTCATAGGGAAGGTTTCTGATACATGGGATCATCTTTGTCATCCTCCTTTGTACATTTTCCAGAGAATTTATATCCATTCTGTAATACGGTGACCAAAACTGTGCAGCATAATCTAAATGAGGCCTAACCAAGGATGTATAGAGTTGAAGAACAACCTGAGGACTCCTATTATTTATGCTTCTTGATATGAAGCCAAGGATTCTATTAGCTTTATTGCGAACACTTATGCACTGTTGTCTTGGTTTCAGATTACTGCTAACCAGAACTCCTAAATCTTTTTCGCAATCCGTAATATTAAGATCTACATTATTTAGTTTATATGTGGCATGGTTATTGTCCTGTCCAACATTTAGAACTTTGCATTTGTCTATATTAAACTGCATAGACAAATGCAAAGTTCTAAATGTTGGACAGGACAATAACCATGCCACATATAAACTAAATAATGTAGATCTTAATATTACGGATTGCGAAAAAGATTTAGGAGTTCTGGTTAGCAGTAATCTGAAACCAAGACAACAGTGCATAAGTGTTCGCAATAAAGCTAATAGAATCCTTGGCTTCATATCAAGAAGCATAAATAATAGGAGTCCTCAGGTTGTTCTTCAACTCTATACATCCTTGGTTAGGCCTCATTTAGATTATGCTGCACAGTTTTGGTCACCGTATTACTCAATTTAGAAAAGATCTTGCGCACATTTGTGTTGGACCTCAAACCACAAAGTTTTATTCCAATGTTTCACGTAAATAAATTACACTGCACATCAAAAAGGTTCTCGTGTGCTTGAGCGTTTGGAACTTGTTTAATATCTTGAAAATTCGCATAGATACCCTCGAAGCCATCGTTGTCTGAGAGAGAACAGCTTAAGTGATTCACGTCCGTTTTCATATGGTTAGTTCCACAATCATGGTACGAGTTTTTTGCTCGTCTTTGCATCCTCTATTTTGTTTACGTCTTCTATGTAGTTACGGAACCATGCCCAGACAGCATATTTAAGATGGTGTCTGACGACGCCAGTGTGCACTGTTAATATTGTTTCAAGAATTTCGTGTTCGAAGTTTCGTATTGTGAAGCCAAATATGTTGTTGTCTTGCAGCAAGACATATCTTAAAATATTTCGGATCACTGATTATGACTATTCCAATATTTTTCTCTTCTTTGATCTCTACGAGAGGGTTTTCGAATAACTTATATTTTGCATTAACTATTCGTTAAAAGGCACTTAGGTGTAGTTGACTTCACTGACGATCAGTGGATCACTTTAAGATCCTGCAAAATTAGGTGATCCAGGTATGCTGGCTTCGGTTTCAGATTTTAAAACTTTACTGCTCCTTCTCATTATATCTTCACTCTCTGTTATATACAATATCCCACTTTAAATCAATTTAATCTTTTTACGCGTATTTACATCTCTATTAGACTCACGAAATCGTAATGACACGATTGCAAACAAACCATGCCACGGGCGGGATTTGAACTCGCGGTCAGAGAGTCTCAAAACTCCAGACCGTCGCGTTAGCAACTAGGCCAGCTTGCCTAGTGGCCAACGCGACGGTCTGGAGTTTTGAGACTCTCTGACCGTGGGTTCAAATCCCGCCCGTGGCATGGTTTCAGCTCTATTAATTTTACCTAAAGGTACTGTGAACTCTGATACCGAGTTGCAGGTTCGAATCCTACTGTGAACTAAGATATAAAGTTTGTAAATAATTTAACCCGTTTGCAAATTGTTAAACGTATATATATATATATATATATATATATATATATATATATATATATATATATATATATATATATATATATATATAAATATATATATATATATATATATATATATATATATATATATATATATATATATATATATATATATATATATATATAAATATATATATGAATGATTGTGGACGGCAGGATTCGAACACACGTTTGGAGGTTATCCACTTGTAGCTTAGCTTCCTAACGTGACGCCTTAAGACCACTCAGCTACAGAGAGAGAGAGAGAGAGAGAGAGAGAGAGAGAGAGATGGGAAGGAAGTAAGGAGTTAGCTTGATGCTAGTGTGAGAGTGAGGGACGGGTGAAGGTGCCAAAATAGGCACCAGAGCCAAACATCCGCTGGCACTGGCCCACTAAACCGAGTTATTACTGACTAGAAGTTCAAAATTTTATGTGTTTTTCAGAGCTCCGATTGACTCTTAACACAGGTAGCTTCCTCTGAGGTACGTGTGTGTACTCTCCTGTATGTACCCACCTATATGGGGTTGCAGGGGTCGAGTCACAGCTCCTGATCCCGCCTCTTAGCTCTATGTGTGGGTGTGAGTGCAATAGTTACTAGTTGCCAAAGGCACTTGTCGATAGACACTTGGCAGGTATCGTGCGTAGTGTGTGAGTAGCAGGTCGGTAGGTAGGTCGGTAGGTAGGTAGGTAGGTAGGTAGGTAGGTAGGTAGGTCGGTAGGTCGGTAGGTAGTAGGTGTGTGTGTTTGTGTGTTTGTGTGTGTGTGTGTGTGTGTGTGTGTGTGTGTGTGTGTGTGTGTGTGTGTGTGTGTGTGTGTGTGTGTGTGTGTGTGTGTGTGCGTGTGTGTGTGTGTGTGTGTGTGAGTGTGTGTGTACTCACCTCACCTAGTTGTGACTGCAGGGGTCGAGTCATAGTTCCTGGCCCCGCCTCTTTACTGGCCGCTACTGGGTCACTCTCCCTGAACCATGAGCTTTATCATACCTTTGCATAAAGCTATGTATGGATCCTGCCTCCACTACATCGTTTCCCAAACTATTCCACTTCCTGACTACTCTGTGACTGAAGAAATACCTCCTTACATCCCTGTGATTCATCTGTGTCTTCAGCTTCCACCTGTGTCCCCTTGTTGCTGTGTTCCATCTCTGGAACATTCTGTCTCTGTCCACCTTGTCAATTCCTCTCAGTATTTTGTACGTCGTTATCATATCCCCCTATCTCTCCTGCCCTCCAGTGTCGTCAGGTCGATTTCCCTTAACCTCTTCTCGTAGGACATACCCTTTAGCTTTGGGACTAGTCCTCTTGCAAACTGTTGCACTTTCTCTAGTTTCTTTACGTGCTTGGCTAGGTTTGGGTTCCAAACTGTGCCGCATGTGTGTGTGTGTGTGTGTGTGTGTGTGTGTGTGTGTGTGTGTGTGTGTGTGTGTGTGTGTGTGTGTGTGTGTGTGTGTGTGTGTGTGTGTGTGTGTGTGTGTGTGTGTGTGTGTGTGAGAGAGAGAAAGAATGATTCTCACCTTCTGACCTCGCTTCTGTAACTATAATTATGGGTATTGTTGTTTCCTGACCTTTCGTTCCCTATCGTAATTTTGAAACTTTGTATGGCATTTGCTTCCACTACTTGCTCCTCTAGCTAATTCCACTTATTTACCATCCTGAACCTGAAGAAGTATTTCCTAGCATCCCTGTGTCTCACCTTTGTCTTCAGCGTCCATCTATGACCCCTCGCCACTATGCGTCGCATCCTCCCTGTCTACTCTATCATAATTTCTGAATATCTTCTACGTCGTAAGCATATCTCTTTTAGTTCTTCTCTCGTTTAAAATCAATATATTCAGTTCCTTCAGTCTCTCATCGCATCATAATCCTCTCAGCTCTGGAACTAGTTTTGTTGCAAACCTCTGGACCTTTACGAGTTTCCAAACCTCCTTGATCAGTTGTTGGCTTCATGTTGTTGCTGTATACTCTAATATAGGCCTGACAAACCTTGTACACCATCCTATATATTAGCTTTTAAGGTCCTTGAAGGCATTCCTGTGATTAAATAATCGAGATACTAAGCTAAACTTGAGAAATTAAATTAAATCAGAGATTAATGTAGATCAGAGATTAAATTAGGTTATAGATTAAAGTAGATTATATATTAAATTAGATTATATATTAAAGTAGATTATATATTAGGGTAGATTATATATGAAGGTAGATCATATATTAAGGAAGATTATATATTAAGGTAGATTATATATTAAGGTAGATTATATATTAAGGTAGATTATATATTAAGGAAGATTATATATTAAGGTAGATTATATATTAAGGTAGATCATATATTAAGGTAGATTACATATTAAGGTAGATTATATATTAAGGCAGATTATATACTAAGTTAGATTATATATTCAAGTAGATTATATATTAAAGTGGATGATATAATAATCTTTATTAATCTACAGGAGAAACATCGCATTAATGATCCACCACTCACGAGGTTTCAAACCTACCAACTATACACACACACACACACACACACACACACACACACACACACACACACACACACACACACACACACACACACACACACACACACACACTCCCTGAGGTATGGAAGATGGCAAATGTAGTCCCAATTTTTAAAAAGGGAGACAGACATGAGGCACTAAACTACAGACCTGTATCACTAACGTGTATAGTATGCAAGGTCATGGAGAAGATCATCAGGAGGAGAGTGGTAGAGCATCTGGAAAGAATCAAGTGTATAATTGATAACCAGCATGGTTTCAGGGAGGGAAAATCCTGTGTCAGAAACCTACCAGAGTTTTATGACAAGGTGACAGAAGTAAGACAAGAGAGAGAGGGGTGGATCGGCTGCATTTTTTTGGACTGCAAGAAGGCCTTCGACACAGTTCCTCACAAGAGGTTACTGCAAAAGCTAGAGGATCAGGCACACATAACAGGGAAGGCACTGCAATGGATCAGAGAATACCTGACAGGGAGGCAACAACGAGTCATGGTACGTGACGAGGTGTCAGAGTGGGCGCCTGTGACAAGCGGGGTTCCGCAGGGGTCAGTCCTAGTACCTGTGCTGTTACCTCATGGTATATGTGAACGACATGACGGAAGGGTTAGACTCAGAAGTGTCCCTGTTTGCAGATGATGTGAAGTTAATGAGAAGAATCAAATCGGATGAGGATCAGGCAGGACTACAAAGAGACCTGGACAGGCTACAAGCCTGGTCCAGCAACTGGCTCCTTGAGTTTAACCCTGCCAAATGCAAAGTCATGAAGATTGGGGAAGGGCAAAGAAGACCGCAGACACAATATAGTCTAGATGGCCAAAGACTGCAAACCTCACTCAAGGAAAAAGATCTGGGGGTGAGTATAACACCGAGCATATCTCCTGAGGCGCACATCAATCAGATAACTGCTGCAGCATACGGGCGCCTGGCAAACCTACGGATAGCGTTCCGATACCTCAGTAAGGATTCGTTCAAGACACTGTATACCATTTACGTCAGGCCCATACTGGAGTATGCAGCACCAGTTTGGAATCCACACCTAGTCAAGCACGTCAAGAAATTAGAGAAAGTGCAAAGGTTTGCAACAAGACTAGTCCCAGAGCTACGGGGATTGTCCTACGAAGAAAGGTTGAGGGAAATCGGCCTGACGACACTGGAGGACAGGAGGGTCAGGGGAGACATGATAACGACATATAAAATACTGCGCGGAATAGACAAGGTGGACAAAGACAGGATGTTCCAGAGATGGGACACAGAAACAAGAGGTCACAATTGGAAGTTGAAGACTCAGATGAATCAAAGGGATGTTAGGAAGTATTTCTTCAGTCATAGAGTAGTCAGGCCGTGGAATAGCCTAGAAAGTGACGTAGTGGAGGCAGGAACCATACATAGTTTTAAGGCGAGGTATGATAAAGCTCATGGAGCAGGGAGAGAGAGGGCCTAGTAGCAATCAGTGAAGAGGCGGGGCCAGGAGCTATGACTCGACCCCTGCAACCTCAAATAGGTGAGTACAAATAGGTGAGTACACACACACACACACACACACACACACACACACACACACACACACACACACACACACACACACACACACACACACACACACACACACAACACAAACACACACACACACACACACACACACACACACACACACACACACACACACACACACACACACACACACATACACACACACACACACACACACAGGAAAGCCAGTAAATGTGATGGAATATGTAGCAACAAAATGCAAGGAGGCAGTGGAAAGGTTCATTCCCAAGGGCAACAGTAACAACGGGAAGACCAGAACAAGCCCCTGGTTCACCCGACGGTGTAAGGAGGCAAAAACAAAGTGCAATAGAGAATGGAAAAAGTACAGAAGGCAGAGAACACACGAAAATAGGGAGATCAGTCGCAGAGCCAGGAATGAGTACGCACAGGTAAGGAGGGAGGCCCAGCGACAGTATGAAAATGACATAGCATCGAGAATCAAGACAGACCCGAAACTGTTGTATAGCCACATCAGGAGGAAGACAACAGTCAAAGACCAGGTGATCAGATTAAGGACAGAAGGTGGAGAACTCACAAGAAATGATCAGGAGGTATGTGAGGAGCTGAACAGGAGATTTAAGGAAGTTTTTACAGTAGAGACAGGAAGGGCTGTGGGAAGACAGAACAGAAGGGAACATCAAGAGGGAATATACCAACAAGTGTTGGATGACATACGAACAACTGAGGAGGAGGTGAAGAAGCTCTTAAGTGACCTTGACACCTCAAAGGCGATGGGACCGGACAACATCTCCCCATGGGTCCTTAGAGAAGGAGCAGAGATGCTGTGTGTGCCTCTAACCACAATCTTCAACACATCCCTTGAAACTGGGCAACTACCTGAGAAATGGAAGACAGCTAATGTAGTCCCCATATTTAAGAAAGGAAACAGAAACGAGGCACTAAACTACAGACCTGTGTCTCTGACATGTATTGTGTGCAAAGTCATGGAGAAGATTATCAGGAGGAGAGTGGTCGAACACCTGGAAAGGAACAAGATTATAAATGAAAACCAGCATGGGTTCATGGAAGGCAAATCTTGTATCACAAACCTCCTGGAGTTTTATGACAAGGTAACAGAAGTAAGACATGAGAGAGAGGGTTGGGTAGATTGCGTTTTCCTAGACTGCAGGAAGGCCTTTGACACAGTTCCCCACAAGAGATTAGTGCAGAAGCTGGAGGATCAGGCACACGTAAAAGGAAGGGCACTGCAATGGATAAGGGAATACCTGACAGGGAGGCAGCAACGAGTCATGGTACGTGAAGAGGTATCACAGTGGGCGCCTGTTACGAGCGGGGTCCCACAGGGGTCAGTTCTAGGACCAGTGCTATTTTTGATATATGTGAACGACATGATGGAAGGAATAGACTCTGAAGTGTCCCTGTTCGCAGATGACGTGAAGTTGATGAGAAGAATTAAATCGGACGAGGATGAGGCAGGACTGCAAAGAGACCTGGAGAGGCTGGACATGTGGTCCAGTAACTGGCTTCTCGAATTCAATCCAGCCAAATGCAAAGTCATGAAGATTGGGGAGGGGCAAAGAAGACCGCAGACAGAGTATAGGCTAGGTGGACAAAGACTACAGACCTCACTCAGGGAGAAAGACCTTGGGGTGACCATAACACCGAGCACATCACCGGAGGCACACATCAACCAAATAACCGCTGCAGCATACGGGCGCCTGGCAAACCTGAGAATAGCGTTCCGATACCTTAATAAGGAATCGTTCAAGACACTGTACACTGTGTATGTTAGGCCCATACTGGAGTATGCAGCACCAGTCTGGAACCCACACCTGGTCAAGCACGTCAAGAAGTTAGAGAAAGTACAAAGGTTTGCAACAAGGCTAGTCCCAGAGCTCAAGGGAATGTCGTACGAGGAAAGGTTAAGGGAAATCGGACTGACGACACTGGAGGACAGAAGGGTCAGGGGAGACATGATAACGACATACAAGATACTGCGGGGAATAGACAAGGTGGACAGAGATAGGATGTTCCAGAGAGGGGACACAGGGACAAGGGGTCACAACTGGAAGCTGAAGACTCAGACGAGTCACAGGGACGTTAGGAAGTATTTCTTCAGTCATAGAGTTGTCAGCAAGTGGAATAGCCTAGCAAGTGAAGTAGTGGAGGCAGGAACCATACATAGTTTTAAGAAGAGGTATGACAAAGCTCAGGAAGCAGAGAGAGAGAGGATCCAGTAGCGATCAGTGAAGAGGCGGGGCCAGGAGCTGAGTCTCGACCCCTGCAACCACAATTAGGTGAGTACAATTAGGTGAGTACACACACACACACACACACACACACACACACACACACACACACACACACACACACACACACACACACACACACACACACACAACACACACACACACACACACACACACACACACAAACACACACACACACACACACAAACACACACACACACACACACACACACACACACACACACACACACAAACACACACACACACACACACACACACACACACAAACACACACACACACACACACAAACACACACACACACACACACACACACACACACACACACACACACACAAACACACACACACACACACACACACACACACACACACACACACACACACACACACACACACACCTTAACCAGGAAGCCAAATAAACAAAAGACAAAACGAAACAAAAAAAAAAAAAACCACTGGTAGCAGAGAGTCCTTTCAATGGGACGTTTCGCCCAAGGCGGAAAATTCTCGCTAACAATGATAATTACCATTAATTATCATTCTTAGCCAGAATTAATTTTCGCATTCAGAACTTGGTAACTTATAGCTAGATATTAATTATCATTATTATTATAGGTAGACATCATTATTAAAATAACTGTGTACTAGTATTTAGGTAGATATAAATTAATTATTATTCTTATTTAAGGAGATATAAATTATTATCATTATTGTGCCGTAGGATTTAGGTAGATACAAGTTATTATTAGAAGTATTATTATTTAGTAAATATAAATTATTATTTCTTGGGTAAGTAATAATAGTGAAAAATTACTTGTAACGGGACCTGTAAGAGTGTATGTATTACAGTAGCTGCGCCTGTACCCGGCTCTGGCTTTTTAATTCTACTGACCTGTAACTAATGCCGTATTTATACCTGCAAATTGCAACTGCAGCAGAAACTCTTCTTTTTCAGGTAAATTTACCTGTACCAGAACCAGTGTATACTCCTGCATGTGTTGCAGCACCTGTGTGTGTTACAGCATTTGTGTTCCAGCATATATTGTGTTACAGCACCTGTCTATTTGCAGCACCTCTGTGTGTTGCAGCACAAGTGTGGTGCAACACCCAGATGTCTGAACAAAGCATTTACATATGAATTGAAAATTGAATGGTACGAGTCAAGTGTAATTACACTCCTGGTGAGTAGTGAGACGTAGTGCTGGTGAGTACACCAGCACTTATTGGTCACACCTCAGCCAGTACACCAGCACTTATTGGTCACACCTCAGCCAGTACACCAGCACTTGTTGGTCACACCTCACCCAGCACACCAGCACTTGTTGGTCACACCTCAGCCAGTACACCAGCACTTGTTGGTCGCACCTCAGCCAGTACACCAGCACTTGTTGGTCACACCTCAGCCAGTACACCAGCACTTGTTGGTCACACCTCAGCCAGCACACCAGCACTTGTTCGTCACACCTCAGCCATCACACCAGCACTTATTGGTCACACGTCAGCCAGCACACCAGCACTTGTTGGTCACACCTCAGCCAGCACACCAGCACTTGTTGGTCACACCTCAGCCAGTACACCAGCACTTATTGGTCACACCTCAGCCAGTACACCAGCACTTGTTGGTCGCACCTCAACCAGTACACCAGCACTTGTTGGTCACACCTCAGCCAGTACACCAGCACTTGTTGGTCACACCTCAGCCAGTACACCAGCACTTGTTCGTCACACCTCAGCCAGCACACCAGCACTTGTTGGTCACACCTCAGCCAGTACACCAGCACTTGTTGGTCACACCTCAGCCAGTACACCAGCACTTATTGGTCACACCTCAGCCAGTACACCAGCACTTTTTGGTCACACCTCAGCCAATACACCAGCACTTGTTGGTCACACCTCAGCCAGTACACCAGCACTTGTTGGTCACACCTCAGCCTGTACACCAGCACTTGTTGGTCGCACCTCAGCCAGTACACCAGCACTTGTTGGTCACACCTCAGCCAGTACACCAGCACTTGTTGGTCACACCTCAGCCAGTACACCAGCACTTGTTGGTCACACCTCAGCCAGCACACCAGCACTTGTTGCTCACACAGCCAGTACACCAGCACTTGTTGGTCACACCTCAGCCAGTACACCAGCACTTATTGGTCACACCTCAGCCAGTACACCAGCACTTGTTGGTCACACCTCAGCCAGTACACCACCACTTGTTGGTCACACCTCAGCCAGTACACCAGCACTTGTTGGTCACACCTCAGCCATTACACCAGCACTTGTTGGTCACACCTCAGCCAGCACACCAGCACTTGTTGGTCACACCTCAGCCAGCACACAAGCACTTGTTGGTCACACCTCAGTCGGCACACCAGCACTTGTTGGTCACACCTCAGCCAGCACACCAGCACTTGTTCACACCTCAGCCAGCACACCAGCACTTGTTGGTCACACCTCAGCCAGCACACCAGCACTTGTTGGTCACACCTCAGCCAGTACACCAGCACTTGGTCACACCTCAGCCAGCACACCAGCACTTGTTGGTCACATCTCAGCCAGCACACCAGCACTTGTTGGTCACACCTCAGCCAGTACACCAGCACTTGTTGGTCACACCTCAGCCAGTACACCAGCACTTGTTGGTCACACCTCAGCCAACACTCCAGCACTTGGTCACACCTCTGCCAGTACACCAACACTTGGTCACTCCTCAGCCAGCACACCAGCACTTGGTCACGCCTCAGGCAACACTCCAGCACTTGTTGGTCACACCTCTGCCAGTACACCAACACTTGGTCACACCTCAGCCAGCACACCAACACTTCGTCACACTTCAGCCAACACTAAAGCACTTGTTGGTCACACCTCTGCCAGTACACCAGCACTTGGTCACACCTCAGCCAGCACACCAGCACTTGGTCACACCTGAGCCAGCACACCAGCACTTGGTCACACCTCAGCCAGCACTCCAGCACTTGTTGGTCACACCTCAGCCAGCACTCCAGCACTTGGTCACACCTCAGCCAACACTCCAGCACTTGTTGGTCACACCTCAGCCAGCACTCCAGCACTTGGTCACACCTCAGCCAGAACTTGTTGGTCACACCTCAGCCAGCACTCCAGCACTTGGTCACACCTCAGCCAGCACTCCAGCACTTGTTGGTCACACCTCAGCCAGCACTCCAGCACTTGTTGGTCACACCTCAGCCAGCACTTGGTCACACCTCAGCCAGCACTCCTTCACTTGGTCACACCTCAGCCAGCACTCCAGCACTTGTTGGTCACACCTCAGCCAGCACTCCAGCACTTGGTCACACCTCAGCCAGCACTCCAGCACTTCGTCACACGTCAGCCAGCACTCCAGCACTTGTTCACACCTCAGCAAGCACACCAGCACTTGGTCACACCTCAGCCAGCACTCCTTCACTTGGTCACACCTCAGCCAGCACTCCAGCACTTGTTGGTCACACCTCAGCCAGCACTCCAGCCCTTGGTCACACCTCAGCCAGCACTCCAGCACTTCGTCACACCTCAGCCAGCACTCCAGCACTTGGTCACACCTCAGCAAGCACACCAGCACTTGGTCACACCTCAGCCAGCACTCCAGCACTTGGTCACACCTCAGCCAGCTCTCCAGCACTTGTTGGTCACACCTCAGCCAGCACTCCAGCACTTGTTGTTAACACCTCAGCCAGCACTCCAGCACTTGTTGGTCACCTCAGCCAGCACTCAAGCACTTGGTCACATCTCTGCCAGCACTCCAGCACTTGGTCACACCTCAGCCAGCACTCGAGCACTTGGTCACACCTCAGCGAGCACTCCAGCACTTGTTGGTCACACCTCAGCTAGCACTCCAGCGCTTGGTCACACCTCAGCCAGCACTTGTTGGTCACACCTCAGCCAGCACTCCAGCACTTGTTGGTCACACCTCAGCCAGCACTCCAGCACTTGGTCACACCTCAGCCAGCACTCCTGTACTTGGTCACACCTCAGCCAGCACTTGGTCACACCTCAGCCAGCACTCCAACACTTGGTCACACCTCAGCCAGCACTTGGTCACACCTCAGCCAGCACTTGGTCACACCTCAGCCAGCACTTGGTCACACCTCAGCCAGCACTTGGTCACACCTCAGCCAGCACTCCAGCACTTGGTCACACCTCAGCCAGCACTCCAGCACTTGGTCACACCTCAGCCAGCACTCCAGAACTTGTTGGTCACACCTCAGCCAGCACTTGGTCACACCTCAGCCAGCACTCCAGCACTTGTTGGTCACACCTCAGCCAGCACTCAAGCACTTAGTCACACCTCAGCCAGCACTCCAGCACTTGGTCACACCTCAGCCAGCACTCCTGTACTTGGTCACACCTCAGCCAGCACTTGGTCACACCTCAGCCAGCACTCCAGCACTTGGTCACACCTCAGCCAGCACTTGGTCACACCTCAGCCAGCACTTGGTCACACCTCAGCCAGCACTTGGTCACACCTCAGCCAGCACTTGGTCACACCTCAGCCAGCACTTGGTCACACCTCAGCCAGCACTTGGTCACACCTCAGCCAGCACTCCAGGACTTGGTCACACCTCAGCCAGCACTCCAGCACTTGGTCACACCTCAGCCAGCACTCCAGAACTTGTTGGTCACACCTCAGCCAGCACTTGGTCACACCTCAGCCAGCACTCCAGCACTTGTTGGTCACACCTCAGCCAGCACTCCAGCACTTAGTCACACCTCAGCCAGCACTCCAGCACTTGGTCACACCTCAGCCAGCACTCCAGCACTTGGTCGCACCTCAGCCAGCACTCCAGCACTTGGTCACACCTCAGCCAGCACTCCAGGACTTGGTCACACCTCAGCCAGCACTCCAGCACTTGGTCACACCTCAGCCAGCACTCCAGAACTTGTTGGTCACACCTCAGCCAGCACTTGGTCACACCTCAGCCAGCACTCCAGCACTTGTTGGTCACACCTCAGCCAGCACTCCAGCACTTAGTCACACCTCAGCCAGCACTCCAGCACTTGGTCACACCTCAGCCAGCACTCCAGCACTTGGTCGCACCTCAGCCAGCACTCCAGCACTTGGTCACACCTCAGCCAGCACTCCAGTACTTGTTGGTCACACCTCAGCCAGCACTCCAGCACTTGGTCATACCTCAGCCAGCACTTGGTCACACCTCAGCCAGCACCCCTTCACTTGGTCACACCTCAGCCAGCACTCCAGCACTTGTTGGTCACACCTCAGCCAGCACTCCAGCCCTTGGTCACACCTCAGCCAGCACTCCAGCACTTGGTCACACCTCAGCCAGCACTCCAGCATTTGTTGGTCACACCTCAGCCAGCACTCTAGCACTTGTTGGTCACACCTCAGCCAGCACTCCAGCACTTGGTCACACCTCAGCCAGCACTCCTGTACTTGGTCACACCTCAGCCAGCACTTGGTCACACCTCAGCCAGCACTCCAGCACTTGGTCACACCTCAGCCAGCACTTGGTCACACCTCAGCCAGCACTTGGTCACACCTCAGCCAGCACTTGGTCACACCTCAGCCAGCACTCCAGCACTTGGTCACACCTCAGCCAGCACTCCAGAACTTGTTGGTCACACCTCAGCCAGCACTCCAGCACTTGTTGGTCACACCTCAGCCAGCACTCCAGCACTTAGTCACACCTCAGCCAGCACTCCAGCACTTGGTCACACCTCAGCCAGCACTCCAGCACTTGGTCGCACCTCAGCCAGCACTCCAGCACTTGGTCACAACTCAGCCAACACTCCAGCACTTGTTGGTCACACCTCAGCCAGCACTCCAGCACTTGGTCACACCTCAGCCAGCACTTGGTCACACCTCAGCCAGCACTCCAGCACTTGGTCACACCTCAGCCAGCAGTCCAGCACTTGTTGGTCACACCTCAGCCAGCACTTGGTCACACCTCAGCCAGCACTCCAGCACTTGGTCACCCCTCAGCCAGCACTCCAGCACTTGGTCACCCCTCAGCCAGCACTCCAGCACTTGGTCACCCCTCAGCCAGCACTCCAGCACTTGGTCACACCTCAGCCAGCACTCCAGCACTTGGTCACCCCTCAGCCAGCACTCCAGCACTTGGTCACCCCTCAGCCAGCACTCCAGCACTTGGTCACCCCTCAGCCAGCACTCCAGCACTTGGTCATCCCTCAGCCAGCACTCCAGCACTTGGTCACACCTCAGCCAGCACTCCAGCACTTGGTCACACCTCAGCCAGCACTCCAGCACTTGTTGGTCACACCTCAGCCAGCACTCCAGCACTTGGTCACACCTCAGCCAGCACTCCAGCACTTGGTCACCCCTTAGCCAGCACTCCAGCACTTGGTCACCCCTCAGCCAGCACTCCAGCACTTGGTCACACCTCAGCCAGCACTCCAGCACTTGGTCACAGCTCAGCCAGCACTCCAGCACTTGGTCACCCCTCAGCCAGCACTCCAGCACTTGGTCACAGCTCAGCCAGCACTCCAGCACTTGGTCAACCCTCAGCCAGCACTCCAGCACTTGGTCACCCCTCAGCCAGCACTCCAGCACTTGGTCATCCCTCAGCCAGCACTCCAGCACTTGGTCACACCTCAGCCAGCACTCCAGCACTTGGTCACACCTCAGCCAGCACTCCAGCACTTGTTGGTCACACCTCAGCCAGCACTCCAGCACTTGGTCACACCTCAGCCAGCACTCCAGCACTTGGTCACAGCTCAGCCAGCACTCCAGCACTTGGTCACACCTCAGCCAGCACTCCAGCAGTGCTCGGAGATGATGAATTAGAAATATATGGAATTCCTGGTTATTTTTAAAGATGTTTCGTCAGTGTTATTTTTTTCACTTCAACACAGAGATGATAATCGAATGTTAGGTAATCAGTCCCTCAGCCTAGATACTGATGTTCATCACCTTGATTTTGACAACGTAGTTCTGCAAGGCTGGAAGATTATCTCGTCTTCTGTCTCGTATCATCTCTGCACTAAACTGAAAAAAGCTACTGGTTTTCGAAACGTTTTCAGTGAAAGATACGCGAGTGTTGTACCTGCGTCTTATTGCTTAAGTCGGTATTGTGTACCATGTTTATTGTAATGATATTCCCTGCATATCAGAATACAGAAAAAAGAATTTCAAAAGAAGACAATAGATGAATAAGATTTGACATCGCAAACCGCCTAACTTGCCTCCTCAAGTTCTGGCTTCACCACAATCACTGAAGACCAGCTTCAAGAGAAAATCACTTAAGTGTTGTTGTTTACACTCCTCCCGTTCGAAGGTGAAGAAGACACAGGAATGAGGATATTTTTAACCCAGAATTACATTTGGTGTTAGACAGGCCAGGGGAGGGTGACTTTATGTCGTAACGGTGGAGGTCAAAATCTTGAGGAACTGATTCTTAGCTGATATTCTGTGAAGTATTCTTCTGTGCTAATGTTCTATCTGCACCGAAACGCTGAAGAGTTGCCTCTCCCTACGAGAGAGGGGATGGAGAGCAGACTCCACTGCGTGTAAACTTAACTTTCCGTTCGCGTTTAAAAAGCTTGTGGTGAGGAATTCGACTATGTTCTTTGAACAGCTGCAGTTGCTTGCATGCTTAAGCAAACATCCAGATGAATGGAGGAAAAAAATAAAGGTTTTGAAAAACCTCTGGATGGAAAATGATCACTCCTAACCTGTTGTGGTCCTCGACCAACAGAACAGCGGCTGTCTAACCAAATACAAGGAACAGCTGGGGTATTTGCTCAAAGTAATGTCTGAATATCACCAGAATTTTCCTGACGCCATTAAACATCTTGTACTCACCTATCAAACAGCTGATGGGGGAGACCCAAAGACCCATATAATACCTATAGAAGGAAAACTTTTAAAAATCCTGAGCCATCCATAGATATAAACTGATTAAAGGTAAAACTTACCCGCAGTAACTTCTCAGAGAATCTTACAACTTCAGTGGGTAGGAGCTTGGAGACATATAAGAGGTATCTCTCGTTTATAGTTATGGATCTGTGAGTAAATGATTTACATAACTAACAAGTTGGTATGTGAGACACTTGTGTAACATTTGGGCGTCTTAAGTCTGGAAACGTTTCACCAGCTAGCGGCTTCTTCAAACCAATGCGGAGACAGGTAGAAGAGGAGGAGGAGGAGGAGTCTGAGGTGATCAGTCCCTCAGCCTGGAGTTGATGTGTTCTCTCCATCAATCTTGAAGGACCACCCTAATATATATCACAGGCTGAAACACATGAAACAAATGCTAACCCAGCAGTCTGAGATGTTGTAGAGGGTCTACTGTAAAAGCTTGCAAGATACGCCAATGTCTGCCTCTCTTTTCTGGTACATCTCTCTGTGTACTAGAAAAGGAGGAGGAATCAGGCCAGTTACCGTTGGCAACTCCCTATGCCGCCTTGTTGCCAGAGCAGCGGTGACAGCAGTGAGTCTTGATGCAGCCATCATGCAAAGATTACAGCAGCTGGGATTCATAATCCCATAAGGCTGTGAGGCCGAAGCATGTGCATGTATCACTAACCTCACGTGCCAGAAATCAGTGTTCAAACTACATTTTGCAAATTGCTTTAATTCAGTCAAAAGGGACGTTGTACTCAGGGCTGTTCACGACAGTTTTCCTACACTTTATTGATCCACTCTTGTTACAACAGTGACTCGAAACTTCTCTTTGGAGAGCACGAAACTGACTCACATGAAGATGTCCAGCAGGAGACCCTCTCGTCCCTTATCAAAAAGGTCACCGAGGACCTGACCAACGAACTTAATATCTGGTTCCTGAATGATGGCACGCTAGCAAGTTCCACCGATTTCGTTTTAGAATACCTCAGCATTGTCTGAGTGCAAGAAGAGAATATAGGTCTCTCCTTAAACTCTTCGAAATGCAAATTGGTGTCTTCCAGCAAATCCATCATCGAACAAGGCTCAGCTGCCCTGCAAGAAGTCAAAAGTTGATGATCCCACTGATCGCATTCTTTGGTATCCTACTTGTGTCTAATGCCGCTGGCTGAATCGAAACCACGATCAGTGACACAAACTCATGATGCCCTCTATCTCCTCACCAGGTGTCTGTCTCCTCACCAGGTGTCTGTCTCCTCACCAGGTGTCTGTCTCTTACTAGACTCACTCACGTTTTACAATGCTCTCTATCTCTTGTCAGCCCTAACATGGGAAAGAATAACTTTCTCCTATAGTCCATGCTAGAAAAAGTCCTAAACCTTTCCCTGCAGGAATCACAATGGAGGTAAGCCACATTTCCAGTCAGGGAAGATGGACTGGGTTTACCTACAGCCTCTCAGAGTGCCCTGACAGCCATTTTTTTCCCCACTCTACTGGATTCAAAGAGCTGGTTAGGGAAATTCTGCCAGAACATACGCAGTCTGACATCAGCTGAAACGTTGGCTCACAAAGAATTTATTTGGGATGACTCCATCATGGGAAAAGCTGCTGCAGTAATGTTAGGGGGTGCAAGCTCTGCAAGCGAAAGAGCTTGCGTTTCAACTATAATAGTTCCTATTTCTGCGATTGGCACACATCTGTCCAGCAGACCCTTCGTAATGCAGTGGCTCTCCGCCTTGCTGCCACTGTTCACATTAAGTACAAGTGTTACCGCGGTAAAGTGGTAGTTCAACAGTACAGTCTGCATGAACCGAAATGTTCAAGTTCCAAAGGTTTGCATGTTAGACTCAATTAAGTCAAAGAGATCAAGAAAAGCCTTGCTACAGCCCTGTGCCCAGCCCAGTGAAAACCTTGATCTCCTGCCGAGTCTATTGCTTTCGAAGGGAGTGATTTTCGTGTGTAAATTTGGTACGAATCCCACTTGGAAAATCTTTGAGGGATTAGCATCAAATTTGCAGTAGAAAGTCACTCCCTATGAAAGCAAAAGACTCGGCAGGAGATGCAACATCCCCCTCAATGAAAAGCAGGGGCGCCACGAGTACAATAAAAGACTCCACAATAAGTGTCAGGGGCCTAAGACTGTTCAACTGCGTCCCAGTATACATAAAGGGGATTGTCAATAGACCCCTGGCTGTCTTCAAGAAGACGCTGGACAGGCACCTAAAGTCAGTACCTAATCAGCCGGGCCGTGACTGATCAGGTACTGACTTTAGGTGTACGTCGGTTTACGTGCAGCCAGCAGTAGCAGCCTGGTTAATCAGACCCTGATCCACCAATAGGCCTGGTCACGGACCGGGCCGCGGAGGAATTGATCCCCGAAATCCTCTCCAGGTATACTCCAGATAACAGCCTAGAACCTCCTACCAGCAGCCAAATGGAATCACATTGTATCCCTGGATATAATGTGGGACTATACTTGCTCATCTACCCTGGGTAACACCACATCCCATTTAGTGCTGATCAGCAGGGTGAGGCTGCTGATCACCGGGAAGATCACAAGCTCAACATATATTGGTACCTGACCAGCACTACTTTGTCCCTTGACTTATGGAAACAGCATGCCATGGCTTTCCTCAAAGAACTGGGTTCCAGGCTCATACAAAGCGCTAGAGACTCAAGGACTGGCCACTTTTTCCTCCAGCGCCTCAGAGTGGCAATTTAGAGAGGAAATGCCTGCTGCATCTTGGGTTCCCGACCGGTGTCTGAGGAGCTACAGGAGCTCCACAACTTATTCTAAGAGTTTCTTCCATATTCTTTACAATTCTGCATGAATATATTTTTCCAAACTACTGATCAATATATAACAGCATGTTGCGGGGGATCATTCAAATAAAGACTTAAAAAAAATATCTACACAAATATGTATATGAAGCGATAAGGAAAGAAAATACTTAAACACCTCCGGGGAGAAATATTTATATTTTTTTCCCTGGAGAATATTTATTCTCTTAGGTTAGGTAAGATTCGTCAGGAAACAGGATAAAACACACACACACACACACACACACACACACACACACACACACACACACACACACACACACACACACACACACACACACACACACACACACACACACACACACAGAGTATATATGTCGTGCCGAATATGTAAAACTGGTCAATTAGCAAGAACTCATTTAAAATTAAGTCCTTTCTAAAATTTTCTCTTATATGTTTAAAGATATATTTTTCTTCATTTATGTTAATGTAAAAAAATCGATGATTTTGCACCAGAAGAACCTTATAAAACTTACCTAAACTTATTATAACAAGTGCAATTTAATTTAGCCTAATCAGACTAAATATATTTCGGATAAATTTACAATAATTTAATAATACATAAACAAAATGAAATATATTTTTTTTCGTTAGGTTCAGGATGATTTTTGAGAAATTATTGCATACACAAATTTTTCACTTGCCTTATTCGGCAAGAAGAGCGTTGCTATTTAATCGAAAATCGAAAGTTTTACCTATTCGGCACGACATGTATATACATAATGTTCAGTGTAAATAAAGTATTTTGAGTAACACAACATTAATTTTTAAGCTGCAGGTTCTTCGCATTAAGGTCATGAATACCTGTGATAACAATGACTTTATCTGTGAGTTATATCAGACTCTGAAAGACCAAGTGGCTGGTTCACCCTCAGACTGGGTGGCTGGTTCACCCTCAGACTGGGTGGCTGGTTCACCCTCAGACTGGGTGGCTGGTTCACCCTCAGACTGGATGGCTGGTTCACCCTCAGACTGGGTGGCTGGTTCACCCTCAGACTGGGTGGCTGGTTCACCCTCAGACTGGGTGGCTGGTTCACCCTCAGACTGGGTGGCTGGTTCACCCTCAGACTGGATGGCTGGTTCACCCTCAGACTGGGTGGCTGGTTCACCCTCAGACTGGGTGGCTGGTTCACCCTCAGACTGGGTGGCTGGTTCACCCTCAGACTGGGTGGCTGGTTCACCCTCAGACTGGATGGCTGGTTCACCCTCAGACTGGGTGGCTGGTTCACCCTCAGACTGGGTGGCTGGTTCACCCTCAGACTGGGTGGCTGGTTCACCCTCAGACTGGGTGGCTGGTTCACCCTCAGACTGGGTGGCTGGTTCACCCTCAGACTGGGTGGCTGGTTCACCCTCAGACTGGGTGGCTGGTTCACCCTCAGACTGGGTGGCTGGTTCACCCTCAGACTGGGTGGCTGGTTCACCCTCAGACTGGGTGGCTGGTTCACCCTCAGACTGGGTGGCTGGTTCACCCTCAGACTGGGTGGCTGGTTCACCCTCAGACTGGGTGGCTGGTTCACCCTCAGACTGGGTGGCTGGTTCACCCTCAGACTGGGTGGCTGGTTCACCCTCAGACTGGGTGGCTGGTTCACCCTCAGACTGGGTGGCTGGTTCACCCTCAGACTGGGTGGCTGGTTCACCCTCAGACTGGGTGGCTGGTTCACCCTCAGACTGGGTGGCTGGTTCACCCTCAGACTGGGTGGCTGGTTCACCCTCAGACTGGGTGGCTGGTTCACCCTCAGACTGGGTGGCTGGTTCACCCTCAGACTGGGTGGCTGGTTCACCCTCAGACTGGGTGGCTGGTTCACCCTCAGACTGGGTGGCTGGTTCACCCTCAGACTGGGTGGCTGGTTCACCCTCAGACTGGGTGGCTGGTTCACCCTCAGACTGGGTGGCTGGTTCACCCTCAGACTGGGTGGCTGGTTCACCCTCAGACTGGGTGGCTGGTTCACCCTCAGACTGGGTGGCTGGTTCACCCTCAGACTGGGTGGCTGGTTCACCCTCAGATTGGGTGGCTGGTTCACCCTCAGACTGGGTGGCTGGTTCACCCTCAGACTGGGTGGCTGGTTCACCCTCAGACTGGGTGGCTGATTCACCCTCAGACTGGGTGGCTGGTTCACCCTCAGACTGGGTGGCTGGTTCACCCTCAGACTGGGTGGCGGGGTCTCCCTCAGACTGGGTGGACTGGGTTCACCCTCAGACTGGGTGGCTGGTTCACCCTCAGACTGGGTGGCTGGTTCACCCTCAGACTGGGTGGCTGGTTCACCCTCAGACTGGGTGGCTGGTTCACCCTCAGACTGGGTGGCTGGTTCACCCTCAGACTGGGTGGCTGGTTCACCCTCAGACTGGGTGGCTGGTTCACCCTCAGACTGGGTGGCTGGTTCACCCTCAGACTGGGTGGCTGGTTCACCCTCAGACTGGGTGGCTGGTTCACCCTCAGACTGGGTGGCTGGTTCACCCTCAGACTGGGTGGCTGGTTCACCCTCAGACTGGGTGGCTGGTTCACCCTCAGACTGGGTGGCTGGTTCACCCTCAGACTGGGTGGCTGGTTCACCCTCAGACTGGGTGGCTGGTTCACCCTCAGACTGGGTGGCTGGTTCACCCTCAGACTGGGTGGCTGGTTCACCCTCAGACTGGGTGGCTGGTTCACCCTCAGACTGGGTGGCTGGTTCACCCTCAGACTGGGTGGCTGGTTCACCCTCAGACTGGGTGGCTGGTTCACCCTCAGACTGGGTGGCTGGTTCACCCTCAGACTGGGTGGCTGGTTCACCCTCAGACTGGGTGGCTGGTTCACCCTCAGACTGGGTGGCTGGTTCACCCTCAGACTGGGTGGCTGGTTCACCCTCAGACTGGGTGGCTGGTTCACCCTCAGACTGGGTGGCTGGTTCACCCTCAGACTGGGTGGCTGGTTCACCCTCAGACTGGGTGGCTGGTTCACCCTCAGACTGGGTGGCTGGTTCACCCTCAGACTGGGTGGCTGGTTCACCCTCAGACTGGGTGGCTGGTTCACCCTCAGACTGGGTGGCTGGTTCACCCTCAGACTGGGTGGCTGGTTCACCCTCAGACTGGGTGGCTGGTTCACCCTCAGACTGGGTGGCTGGTTCACCCTCAGACTGGGTGGCTGGTTCACCCTCAGACTGGGTGGCTGGTTCACCCTCAGACTGGGTGGCTGGTTCACCCTCAGACTGGGTGGCTGGTTCACCCTCAGACTGGGTGGCTGGTTCACCCTCAGACTGGGTGGCCGTCTCACGCACTCTCATAAATGCTCTTGACCATCTTCTCTTCTTTCTTCGTTCTTCTTCTTTCTTCTTTTCCGTGTAATGAGTTTTTTTTCTTTGCACACATGCTTTTGCGTGCACTTGTAGCTGCAGGGGTTGAATCTCAGCTCCTGGCCCCACGTTTCAAGTAGCCGACAGTAGTTTCACTCCTGTTCTCTTTAGCTCTATCATACCTATTCTTCAAACTACGTATGCATCCTGCCTCTATCAGTTTGTTATTCATGAAGTTTTACTTCCTGACTATTCTGATTCTGAAAAAAAATCTTAACATCCCCGTGACTCATCCATGTTTTTAAACTTTCAGCTGTGCTCTCCTGTACTTATTTCACGCCTCTGGATCAGCATCTTCTACCCTATCAATTCCTCTTGGCAGTTTGTACATCATTATCATGTTTCCTCTGTTTTTTCCTTCATCTAATGTCTTCAGGTGTGGATCATTTAGTCTCTTCTCATAGCTCATTCTCCACGACTCTGGGACTAGTCTAGTTGCAAACCTCTATTTTTTTTAATTTTCAAACATGCTTGATCATATGAGGGTTTCATACTGGTGCTGCATACTCCAAGATGGGCCTCGCCTTTGTCTTACATATAGTTATACGAATGATTTTTTTTTTTGAGATTCATTTAAGTTGTTTTAAGAGAGATATTTTCGCTGCGGCTGTTACTTGGCTGAAGTGCTCAGAACTATGCCGACCTCGAGGTCATTCTCCACAAGTCTTTAATGCTCCGAGCCTATACTCCTTGTCTCCTTTGCTTATCCCCAGATTTTAAATTCTTGCATTTGCTGGAGATAAATTCCAATAAACTTTCGTTAGAAAACTTTCTATAGCTTATCCAGGACTGTCTGTAGGCTTCACTTGACTTCTTTTTGTCTCCTTCAGCGTGACATCTGTGAAGCTGGATTCACTGGATTCGTTTCCTTCCGTCTCGTCGTTCATGTACACCAGAAACAGTAGAGGTGCCAGTACTGATCCTTGTAGAAACCCGCTTGTCACGACTGCCCATTCTAACACCTCCCACTGGGCAATCACTATTTCTTTCCTTCCTGTTAGGTATGTTTTGATCCACTGTAATGCCTTTCCTTTTATTAATGCTTTCTCCTCTAGTTTTTCCCTTCATTCTCATGTGTGGTACTGTGTTCAGCAATCTTCCTATATATATACTACATATATAAATCCCTCTCTCATTTTTGTTACCTTACCACAGAAGTCAAGATTTATCAATCTGGTGATATACCTGGTATTGCCTTCACCTCCAGTTTTTTTTTCTCTAATATTTGCAGTTTCTCTCTGTCCATGCTGTACTCTATGTCCAGTCTGCCGTTTCCTGTGTATGTGTGTGTGTGTGTGTGTGTGTGTGTGTGTGTGTGTGTGTGTGTGTGTGTGTGTGTGTGTGTGTGTGTGTGTGTGTGTGTGTGTGTGTGTTTTAGTCTGAGGAAACCTGAACCAGGGGTGTGTGTGGGAGCACGGAACTTCCCTTCTGTGAGTTCCCGGTCCAGTACTTATGTCTGAAAATAATTTTTTCTCTAGTACACATTATGTATATATAAATATATATATACATATATATAAATATATACATATAAATATATACATATATATATATATAAATATATATATATACACACAAATATATACATATATATAAATATACACACATATATATAAATATATACATATATATACAAATATATATATATATATATATATATATATAAATAAATAAAAATATATATATATATATATATATATATATATATATATATATATATATATATATATTGATTCGTGTGTGTGTGTGTGTGTGTGTGTAATCTCCTATTTGTGGTTGCAGGGGTTGATTCGTAGCTCCTGGCCCCGCGTCTTCGCTGATCGTTACTAGGTATACTCTCTCCCTGCCCGAAAAGCAATTTATCGTAGTTTTATCGTGTGTGTGTGTGTGTGTGTGTGTGTGTGTGTGTGTGTGTGTGTGTGTGTGTGTACTCAACTGTGGTTGCAGGGGTCGAGACTCAGCTCCTGGCCCCGCCTCTTCACTGATTGCAACTAGGTCCTCTCTCTCTCTGCTTCATGAGCTTTGTCATACCTCGTCTTAAAGCTATGTATGGTTCCTGCCTCCCCTACATCATTTGCTAGGCTATTCCACTTCCTGACGACTCTGTGACTGAAGAAATACTTCCTAACATCCCCATGACTCGTCTGAGTCTTCAGCTTCCAATTGTGATCCCTTGTTTCTGTGTCCCCTCTGTGGAACATCCTGTCTCTGTCCACCTTGTCTATTCCATGCAATATTTTGTATGTTATCATATCTCCCCTGACCCTCCTGTCCTCCAGTGTCGTCAGTCCGATTTCCCTCAACTTTTCTTCGTAGGACATTTCCCTGAGCTCCGGAACTAGCCTGTTGCAAACCTTTGTATTTTCTCTGATTTCTTGACGTGCTTGACCAGGTGTGGATTCCAAACTGGTGCTGCATACTCCAGTATGGGCCAGACATATACACTGTACATTGTCTTGAACGATTCCTTACTAAGGTATCGGAACGCTATTCTCAGGTTTGCCAGGCGCCCATATGCTGCAGCTGTTATCGGGTTGATGTGTGCCTCCGGAGACGTGCTCGGTGTTACGGTCACCCCAAGATCTATCTCACTGAGTGAGGTTTGCAGCCTTTGTCCACCTAGCCTATACTCTGTCTGCGGTCTTCTTTGCCCTTCCCAATCTTCATGACTTTGCATTTGGCAGGGTTGAATTCGAGAAGCCAGTTGCTGGACCACGTATCCAGCCTGTCCAGGTCTCTTTGTAGTCCTGCCTGATCCACATCCGATTTAATCCTTCTCATTAGCTTCACATCATCTGCGAACCTTCCATCATGTCATTCACATATATCAAAAATAGCACTGGTCCTAGGAGTGATCCCTGTGGGACCCCGCTCGTCACAGGCGCCCACTGTGATACCTCATCACGTACCATGACTCGTTGTTGCCTCCCTGTCAGGTATTCTCTGATCCATTGTAGTGCCCTTCCTGTTAAATGAGCCTGATCCTCCAGCTTCTGCACTAATCTCTTGTGAGGAACTGTGTCGAAGGCCTTCTTGCAGTCCAGAAAAATGCAGTCAACGTTCCTATATGTGGTTCCAGGGGTCGATTCATAACTCTTGGCCCCGCCTCTCCACTGGTCGATACTAATTCACTCTCTCCCTGCTCCATGAGCTTTATCATACCTCTTCTTAAAGCTATGTATGGAATTTGGTTCCACTACTTCACTCTCCAGATTATTCCACTTCCTGACAACTCTAAGGCTAAAGAAATACTTACTAACATCCCTATGACTCATCTGGGTTTTCAGCTTCCATTTGTGTCCCCTTGTTCCTGTATCCCATCTCTGAAACATTCGAGAACTGTCCACCTTGTCAATTCCTCTCAGTATTTTATACGTTGTTTCCATGTCCCCCCTATCCCTCCTATCATCTAGTGTCATCAGGTTGAGTTCCCTTAACCTCTCCTCATAAGACATACCTCTCAGTTCCGGTACTAATCGTGTTGCAAATTTTTGCACTTTCTCAAATTTCGTGACGTGTAGGTGAGGGTTCCATACTGGCGCTGCATACTCCAGTATAGGCCTGACGTACACGGTGTACAATGTCGTGAATGACTCCTTACTCAGATATGTGTGTGTATGTGTGTGTGTGTGTGTGTGTGTGTGTGTGTGTGTGTGTGTGTGTGTGTGTGTGTGTGTGTGTGTGTGTGTGTGTGTGTGTGTGTGTGTGTGAACGCACCCTTGTACTTGTGTATGCACGTGTGCGTGCGGATATTTACATTGTCAAGTTTATTAGTGTTGTGAATAGTTCTTGATGCCACAACCCTTCACAGCTGTTCTGAAATTCCTCAGACAAACACACAGTATTTCCTTGCAACCTTTCCATCACGTTTTCCTTCCCTATTGTTTAGCAAGTTTCGTATTTCCTTTTTCTCGCTGTTTATGCAACTGACCATTTTCTAATTAATCATTTTTTTCCTTGCAATAATGTTGGTAGAATTACCGACATTATTAGGTAAACGGACACAAGTGCAACTAATGTGACATTTTATTGTGGCAACGTTTCGCTCTCCAGGAGCTTTATCAAGCCGACTTGACAAAGCTCCAGGAGAACGAAACGTTGCCACAATAAAAGGTCCCATTAGCTGCACCGGTGTATTTAACTAACAGTTTTTCTCATATCTTATCAAATAATTGATCTTTGTGCTCATCGATCTCATTCTTCTCAGATATATTTGGCTTCAGAACCTCCGTCAGATTTGACTATCAGATTATCTTCTAGAAATAAGAAGTATAGCTGGAGGGCATTCCGGGGGTCAACGCCCCCGCGGCCCCGGTCCTTGACCAGACCTGGGGCGAAAACTTTTTAAAGTTGATGTGGCTTATCCGTCGGTGCCAAAACTGGCACTGATAAAGGATCCAGGATGGATGGATCATCAGCTCGAGTTGAAACCATTGCATTTTTTTTTTCAATTTAGCACTGAAGTATCCACACCAATTCGTTAGGTTCAGAATGATTTTTGCGAAATTACTGCATATACAAATTTTCGCTAGCCTTATTCGGCAAGAAGAGCGTTGCTATTTTTGCGCAAACAGAAAGTTTTACCTAATAGGCACGACATTATACTTACGTATATATGTAATTTACTAATATTTATTTTAACACGAAGGCCGTCTCCCACTAAGGCATGTAACCTGAGAAGAAAGCACTTTCACCATCATTCACACTATTACTGTCTTGCCAGAGGCGCGCAGATACGACAGTTTAGATGTCACTCTAAACAACATATATCTCAAACTCCTCCTTTAAAGTGCAGGCATTGTACTTCCCATCTTCAGGACTAAAGCCCGGCTAACAGGTTTCCCTGAAACCCTTCACAAAATATTACCCTGCTCACACTCCAAAAGCTCGTCAAGTCCCAGAAACCATTCGTCTCCACTGACTCCTATCCAACATGCTCACACATGCCTGTTGTGTGAGCATACCTTTCATCTTCTACAATTTTATACACCTTCCAAGTCATTCTATTTTGATCCATCCGCTCTAAATGACCAAACCATCTCAATAATCCCTCCTCAGCTCTCTGCATAATATTCCTAATTTCCACACTACAAATTCTCTGCATAATATTTATGCCACACATTCTCCTTAGACTCGGCATCTCCACTGCCTCCAGCCTCCTTCTCACTGCAACATTCACATCCCATGCTTCACATACATATAAGAGTGTTGATACCACTATATACTCATACATTCCCTTCTTTGCCTCTATGGATAACATTCTTTGTTTCCATGGATACCTCAATGCACCACCCATCTGTTTTCCTTCATCAGTTTAATGGTTTACCTCGTCCTTCACAAACCCATCCGTAAACACGTCCATTCCCAAATACCTAAACACAATTACTTCTTCCATACTCCCTCCCTCCAATCTGATATTCAATTTCTCCTGACCTAATTCGTTTGATCCCCTTCATCATCTTACTCTTATCTATGCTATTGTGTATATATATATATATATATATATATATATATATATATATATATATATATATATATATATATATATATATATATATATTCACAAACATTGTCTCTACGTCCACAGTAGGACTCGAACCTGCTAACTCCGAGTAGGTAAAAACTTGCGATTTTGGCTTAAATAGCAACACTCTTCTTGCCGAATAAGGCAAGCGAAAATTTGTGTATGCAATATTTTCGCAAAAATCATTCTGAACCTAAGAAAAAAATATATTTCACTGTGTTTCTTTATTATTAAATTATTGTATGTATGTATGTATGTATGTATGTATGTATGTATGTATGTATGTATGTATGTAAAGTTTAACAGTAAAACCAGGAGTGCCGCAATAACACTAACAGTGCCACAGTAACTCCAGAAGTGCCACAATAACCTCACCAGTGCCACCATAACCCAGACAGTGCCGCAATAACCCAAGCAGTGCCACAATAACGCAAGCAGTGCCACAATACCCCAAGCAGTGCCACACCTGGAGGGTGGGTGGCGGCACGAGTTGTGAAGCAGATTGGACCTCATGTAGTTATCAAGTGAACAAGACATGAGAAACCTGATCCCAGCTGGCACATGTGGCACTCCACGGCAAGGCAGCGCTATACTCACTGGGGCACTAACGTCGACGACCACATAGACTGTGGAGGCGAGGATGATCCTTATGGTCGCTCGGTGGATATGGAAGTGTGGAACGCCAGGGCGATTGAGCCATCAAGCACGTTCACTGTTTTTGTTTTTGGTCTGTGGAGGAGTAGTTTTGTGAGCTGTGTGTGTGTGTGTGTGTGTGTGTGTGTGTGTGTGTGTGTGTGTGTGTGTGTGTGTTTGCACTAGACTAGTTATGCCTGGGGAGTCGAGCTCAAGCTCCCGGGACAACCACTTTACCTTCAATCCATCTTTTTTATTTGGCTCTTTGTTCAGGACTTGACTGTATTACTACATCTTGTGCACCTCTGCTCCAAGATTTCCTTCAAACATTTTCTTCAAGCATTTCATTCCTTCCTTCGGCGTTGTTGTTTATGATCATCGGAGACTAATGAGACAGGTGGTGAAAAAGACACAATTGCAGAGTACTGACATGTTTTTACCTTCGGACTGGCGAAACTATTACAGATTCTCTTTGCATTTGTGTCCCTTTTGCTTGTTTACATTCGTGTCATTACGATTTCTTGAGTCATTTCTCCTCTGTTTTATAGTTTTTAGATTATTCTTTCCTGTAGAACTGTACTTCAGGTTCTTTCAGATGTTATACAAGTTGTAAGTAATGTGTGACTGCGTTCAATTGTCCACTCATTGAGGTATATATAGAGAGAACAATAACCAATGTGATATATCAAGGTATCTTGATAGTAAAAATAAGATATCAGACATATTAAGCAAATATCCTATCTTCTTGCAACAGATAAGACGTAATCTAGATATATATATATCTAGATGTACTCCTGTTAATAATTTTGGCGTCTAGTTACTAAAGGTTTTGTGGTGTTGCGCTTCCGTCCACAGGATGGATATGGGATGCATGTTAAACGAGCCGCTTCGGCGGCAAAATGTAATCTGTGAGAACTTAGGCAAAATGTAATCTGTGAGAACTTAGTTCCTGTATGATCACTATAACAGCTCAGCAAATTGGATGTGCTCAATCGAGAAGGTCGAAATTGAAGGGTTTGATGGCACGTTTTGCCTCCAGACATTTTACTTGCTCTTCACCAACTCCTACAAAAGTTGTCACACAAGCTGTTGTTAGTGGGACTCAGCTTTTGTAACTATCATTACGGTTTGCCATTTTCCAGCCCTCATCCAGGTTACATTAGGTCAGGAAACAGGACAAGTGTTTCCTGACACGGGTGTCAGTCATATAATGACCCACAGCTGGAGCTTTTGGTCATCTGACAGAGGCCTTTCACTGGCTTACCAGTCTACCCCTTTAAAAATTATGATTATAATTATACATATTTTTTATATTTCTTAGGCAGTTTACCTCCTCCAGCCAGGACCTGAACAAACAAAAAAAAATTATATACAGTGGATAGTTCAATTTTTTCGACCCTTCTCTTCAAGAATTCAGAGTCATGTTTAGTCGCACTCACTTGTGTACTGTCAATATCGAAAAATACTTTTTTTATTTCTATTGATTATTTGAGCAAGAGTCTCTTCTCACTCTTAGTGAGACAAGACTCGCTCATCTGCTCTGAATTACTAAACACCACAAATGATGTAGTTTTATTTTGGTAGTGAAGATTGAAAACCAAAACTTTATCATTGTTATTGTATACAAGCCTCCAGATGCAACTTCCCAACAATTCCATGAACAGCTTTTGAAAACTGATCACTGTCTTGAAAAATCTCCCGACTCTTTACCCAAACATCTTGTTGCTGGGTGATTTCAGCTTAAGACCCCTAAAATGGAGGAATGTAGTAAATGTTTTAACAAAGATCAGCCCAGGAGGCAGCTCAGATGAAAATTCACAAACACACATGAGCTATTAAATCTCTGAAACAAATTCCAGTTAAACCAGCAAATAATGCAACCAACAAGACTGGAAAATACACTTGACCTCATCCTCACTAATAATGATGACCTGGTATGAAATATAACAGTATCAAAGACTCAGATCCTATCACCACTTTTATGCACAGGGCTCATGATGAGCATAAGACGAAGAGTTATGAGGATACCTTCACCAAATTCAACTTAAATAACAACAAGAACATACAGTGAGATCAAGCATGTCCTTAATGAAACAAGCTGGGAAGATGTTCTAAATAACACGGATCCGAACCTTTTTCTAGAAAGAATTAACTCTGTGGCACTTGAGGTATGCTCAAGGCACATTCCTTTAAGAAAAAATTAGAGAAGATGTAAACTAGAGACGCTTCCTATACAGACGAAAGCAAAGAATCACAGAGCTGCTGAAAGGGGCACTGGTCAGAGAAATAGTAAACATTGAACTTAAGCTTAAAGAATCATACAGGAAACAAGAAACACAGGAAGAACTTAAAGCCCTAAATGAAAGTGAAAAAAAATACATATTTTCTTATGCCAAATCTAGGGTAAAAACACACCCAACATTGCGCCCTTGCTTAAACCAGATGGGACTTACACAGATAACAATAAAGAAATGAGTGAGATACTGAAGTCCCATTATGACTCAGTGTTTAGCGAGCCGTTAATCAGACATAGTGTCTACAATCTTAATAATTTTTTTATGATCGAAACTCAAAATCTGGTTAATTCAAAAATTTCTGATATAATCCTAACACCACAAGAGTTTGAAAACGCAATAAATGACATGCCCATGCACTCTGCCCCAGCCCCAGACTCGTGGAACTCGGTGTTCATCAAGGACAGCAAGAAGCCCCTTTCACGTGCCTTATGTATTGTACCGAGAGGAAGCATAGACACAGGGGTCATCCCACAGTCACTAAAAACAATAGACATAGCCCCATTCCGCAAAGGTGGCAGTAAAGCAACTGCAAAGAATTACAGACCGACAGCACTAACATCCCACAACTTAAAAATCTTTAAAAGGGTTCTAAGAAACAAGATCGCTGCCCACCTAGATACCCATCACAGGCACAACCCAGGGTACCATGGATTTAGAGCAGGTCGCTCCTGCCTCTCCCAGCTACTGGACCACTATGACATGGTCTTGGATGCTCTGGAGGAAAAGCAAAATGCAGATGTAGTATACACATAAAACACAAAGAGTAATGGTAAACAGAGTACAGTCAGAGGCAGCTACAGTGAGAAGATCTGTTCCATAAGGAACAGTACTCTCTCCCATCCTGTTCCTCATCCTCATACATGACTCAGAGATGTAAGCCACAGCACCATGTCCTCCTCTGCGGATGACATCGGAATTTGCATAACGGTGTCATCCATCGAAGACACTGCAAATTTCCAAGAGGACATAACCAAATTTTTAAATGGGCCACAGAAAACAATATGAAGTTCAATGAAGACAAATTTAAATTACTCCGCTACGGAAAACTCGAGGAAATAAAAACTGTATTGGAGTATAAAAGAAAATTCCAACCACACAACAGAGTTAAAAAGTATTGTGAAGGACCTGGGAGTGATAATGTTAGAGAATTTCACTTTCAAAGACCACAACAATGTACCTAACACATCTGATAGGAAAACGATAGGATGGATAATGAGAACCTTCAAAACCAGAGATGCCAAGAACATGATGACTCTCATCAAATAAACTGTCCTCTCTAGGTTGGAATATTGCTGTATACTAATAACCCCTTTCAATGCAGGCAAAATTGCAGACCTTGAAAATATACAGAAAACTTTCACTGCATGTGTAAGTACGATAAAGCAACTAAATCCTTGATTTGTAGTCCCTGGAATGCAGACGAGAAAGATACATGATAATATACACTTGGAAAATCCAAGAGAGACTAGTCCCATATCTACACACGAAAATCACTCCCAGAGAAAATTTAACAGTACAGAGTCAACAGACAAAACAGTCAAGCAGATCACAGCCGGAGGAAACCAAGAATAACTAGTTATTCCTAGAGTACAACGTTCTACACTACTAGAAAGAGACTGTATCTAGAATGAACTTTTAGTTATTAAGGAAGACCAGGTGACCAAGTTACTCTCATCTAATGAAAATATGGAAAATTTTGAATTTTCCTAAATTCAGCATGTGTAAATTTGAATATAATAATTGTATATTAAAATGTGATGCTGATTTGACCCGTCGAGAAATTTCGAGTGACGGGGGGGAGGGGGATATGGAACAGCCGCTGAGTGACGTGGACGGGGAGATGCCATTTGTAATTTGCGAACACTGGTTGTCGTGCAAAATTATGCAGTGTAATCCAGCATCATCGAAGTTTAGTTGGCGTATTTTGAACTCTATCCATAATTTAGAAATTGCTGACACGTTCCTACTGAAGAGTTGGGATAAATAGTGTGGAAAACCCTTACCATTCGGCTAAAAGGATGGAAAAATAGGGGACTCCGATCCTTCTCAGCAACACACCTTAGCTAATTAATGCTTACCCATAATGTATAGTAGTTTTGTGTTGGCCATCATAAACTCAAGCTATTGGGATAGTGTTAAGGAGTGTTACAAATAAAAATTGTGATCCAGTAATCAAATGTTAAGTGTTAATACGAATTTCTTTTATAATAACATAATTATAATTCATGTACAATAATTATATTCTGTGTACCCAGCAAGCCCAATCATATACAGTCCACATTATTTTATAATTTACCAATACTGTTATTAATGTTTAATATTGTAATTATTGATTTAATGTCAGGTCTAGCTTTTTGTGAGAGTGGTTATGGAGTGGGCATCGAGGGAGTGACAGTTCTTCGACCTATTGCGATTAAGTCCCACTTGCCTCGCCCAAATTACAAGCAAGTAATAATTCAAGTAATGCCCTGTTAACCTTATGCAGGTAATTACTCACCTAGTAATTCATGAAGCCTCTGATCTACTCTGAAGAACCAAAGGCTTTATGAATTATGTGAACAATTACATGATAGCAACTGAAAAAAGGGGAAATTAGCAGTTTTGCTATTTTCTATTTCTGGATCTTGTATGTAGAGATATTTATCTGTTTCCTCAATACCAGAACCACTATATCCATCTAGTGCACTGACTTGCATGTCTATATCTTTACAGGCACTGTCTTCCAAGGTAGCACCAGGGGTGACAGCTCCAGTTGACCCAACTCTCTTTACCAACTGTCATGCAAGACTGTCAAATTATCCAGCTCTGACAGTCTTGTGTGACTGTCAAAGTTGGATAATGTGTGTGTGTGTGTTTCTGTCTTATAGTATATACGAAAATTTCTCCCAGTGTGTTCTGTCGCTTGGACAGACCCAAAAACATTTCTTGGTGCTCATGTTACCTTAGAGATCATGTTATGTAGGTAATCATGTTATAGTAGTGATCTCAAGAATAATTATGATCTACTGACTACATTCAAATTTTCCTTTGGATAAAATTTAATAACCTTACAATCTCCAGGCGCTGTGTGACCCATACAGGTTTAGCTCTTCATTGTTAATTCAATAATAATTCTGTTATTATATGATCATCACTGTTCTTACTACTGGTTGCTATTTTTGACTGATATATATATAAAGAAGAGAAGATGCAAAGATTAGTGGACGAGTTTGGGAGGATGTGCAAAGGAAGAAGTTGAAAATGAACAAAGATAAGAGCAAGGTGATGAGGGTATAGAACGAGTAAGGTAATAAAAATGGATATCACATTGGAGGAAGGAAGTTTGGAAGAAGTGAATGTTTTCAGATGTTTGGGAGTAGACTTGTCAAGAGATTAACCATAGAACTGATGAAGGAAAAAAGGTGAGTGATGCACTGAGGTATCTGTGGAGACAAAAAACGCTATCCATGGAGGCAAAGAAGGGAATGTACGAGAGTATAGTGGTACTACCACTTATACGTGTGTGTGTGAAGCATGGGCTGTAAATGTTGCAGCAAGGAGGAGGCTGAAGGCAGTGGAGATGTTGTGTCCAAAGGCAATGTGTGGTATGTCACATAGCTCGATCGCTAGAGCACTCAGCTCACACACTGAAGTCCGGGAATCGAATCCCTGGAATCACTATGACATGGCCTTGGATGCACTGGAAGAAAATCAGAATGCAGATGTAATATACACAGACTTTGCAAAAGCATTTGACAAATGCGATCATGGCGTAATAGCCCATAAAATACGTGCTAAAGGAATAACTGGGAAAGTGGGGAGATGGATCTTCAACTTCCTAACAAATCGAACACAAAGAGTAGTGGTCAACAGAGTTAAATCGGAGGCTGCCATAGTGAAGAGCTCTGTTCCACAAGGCACAGTACTCGCCCCCATCTTATTCCTTATCCTCATATCAGACATAGACAGAGATATACACCACAGCACCGTATCATCCTTTGCGGATGATACTAGAATCTGCATGAGGCTGTCATCTGCTGAGGACGCGGTTAACCTCCAAGAAGATATAAACAAAGTTTTCCAGTGGGCAACGGTAAACAATATGATGTTCAATGAGGACAAATTCCAACTACTCCGTTATGGAAAACTGGAGGAGATAATAACTAGAACAGAGTATACTACTGACTCCGGCCATACAATAGAGCGGAAAAATAATGTAAGGGACCTGGGAGTAGTAATGTCTGAGGATCTCACTTTCAAGGATCACAACAGTGTCACGATCGCACGTGCAAAGAAAATGATAGGATGGATAATGAGAACTTTCAAAACGAGAGATGCCAAGCCAATGATGATCCTTTTCAAATCACTTGTTCTCTCTAGGCTGGAATACTGCTGTACATTAACATCTCCATTCAAAGCAGGTGAAATCGCAGATCTAGAGAGTGTACAGAGATTCTTTACTGCACGTATAAGTTCTGTCAAGCACCTTAACTACTGGGAACGCTTGGAAGCACTTGACTTGTACTCGTTGGAACGTAGGAGGGAGAGATATATCATAATCTACACTTGGAAAATCTTGGAAGGAATGGTCCCAAATCTGCACACAGAAATCACTCCCTACGAAAGTAAAAGACTGGGCAGGCGATGCAAAATGCCCCCAATAAAAAGTAGGGGAGCCATTGGTACACTAAGGAAAAACACCATAAGTGTCCGGGGCCCAAAACTGTTCAACAGCCTCCCAACAAGCATTAGGAGAATTGCCAATAAACCCCTGGCTGCCTTCAAGAGAGAGCTGGACAGATACCTAAAGTCAGTGCCGGATCAGCCGGGCTGTGGCTCGTACGTTGGACTGCGTGCGGCCAGCAGTAACAGCCTAGTTGATCAGGCCCTGATCCATCGGGAGGCCTGGTCATGGACCGGGCCGCGGGGGCGTTGATCCCCGGAATAACCTCCAGGTAACCTCCAGGTAACCTCCAGGGCTGGATAACATTAAGACGTGTTTCCATAAGACACCTATTGTCCCTGTTCACCCATCAGTAAAATGGGTACCTGCGTGTTAGTCGACTGGTGTGGGTCGCATCCTGGGACAAAATTTAATATCATACAAACCTGCTGGATGCTTAACCTATATACTTAAAGCTTGTTTTACCTGTACTCATTGGAATGTAGGCGAGAAAGATATATGATAATAAACACTTGGAAAATCCTAGAGAGATTAGTCCCAAATCTACACACGGAAATCACTCCCTATGAAAGCAAAACACTCGGCAAGAGATGCAACATCCCCCCAATGAAAAGCAGGAGCGCCATGAGTACCCTAAAAAACATCACAGTAAGTGTCAGGGGCTCAAAACTGTTAAAATACCTCCCATCATACATAAGGGGGATTACCAATAAACCCCTGGCTGTCTTCAACAGGGAGCTGAAGAGGTACGTAAAGTCAGTACCTGACCAGCCGGGCTGTGGTTCGTACGCTGGACTGCGTGAGGCCAGCAGTAACATCCAGGCTGATCAGGCTCTGATACACCACGAGGCCTGGTCATGGACCGGGCCGTGGGGGCGCTGACCCCCGGAACACTTGAGGTATACACCGAGATGTATGACTGTATATGAACAAACTTTGTTTTAATCCATATTTTAAGGATTAAAATATTCTTATCTGGTAGTGAATAGATAGCAGCACAGAAGATAACATGATCACTAAGATAACATGAGAACTAAGATAACATGAGAACTGGGACAGTCGCAAAGAAACAAACGAAATTTTTACGATAATCTGTTATCTTGAGAAACGTCGAGTGGAGTTAGTTTTACCGAACAAGAAGGTAAGATAACGTTATCGTTAATCAGAATGGGCGGTGTGTGTGTGTGTGTGTGTGTGTGTGTGTGTGTGTGTGTGTGTGTACTCACATGTGTGTTCTCACCTATTTGTGGTTGCAGGGGTCGAATCTTAGCTCCTGATGTATGGATCCTGCCTCCACTACATCACTTCCTGACAACTCTAAGGCTGAAGAAGTACTTCCTAATATTCTTACTTCCTAACATCTGAGTTTTAACTTTCAGCTGCGTCCCCTCGTTCCTGTGTCCCGTCTCTGAACCATTCTGGCCCTATCCACCTTATTAATTCCTCTTAGTATTTTATACTTTGTTATCATGTCCCCTCCCCCTTATCCCTCCTGCGTCGTCAGGTTGAGTTCCCTTAATTTCTCCTGGTAGGACATACCCCTTAGCTCCGAGACTAGTCTTGTTGCAGACCTCTGCACTGTCTCTAACTTCTTGATATGGTGAGTGAATTTTCGCACACCATGAGGCAGTCTAAAACGACACGGGTTCGAGCCCCCAGCTAGTCGCAGTGTTGTTGTTGATTAAATAACACTCGTTCGTAGCTACAATAATATACATACTGCTTGTGGAGGCTAGTACACCAAACAGGGAGTAGAATGAAATTAGCTGAGACACCCACACCATCGTATGTCCTTGGATCACGGTACAATACCTAGCTCTGCTGGGTGCATGATCTTTGTAGGATTGGATGGTCCAGTGAGTTAGAGCGTCGTGAATTTTTGCTCACCATGAGGTGGGCTAAAACGACACGGGTTCGAGCCCCCGCCTAGTCGCAGTGTTGTTATTGATATATATATGTGTGTGTGTGTGTGTGTGTTTGTGTGTGTGTGTGTATGTGTGTGTGTGTGTGTGTGTGTGTGTACGTGTGTATGTACGTGTGTATGTACGTGTGTGTACGTGTGTATGTACGTGTGTGTGTGGAGGGAGAGAGTGAGACTGGCAGGAGATAAGAGAACCATCAGATAAACTGACATGGGAGAATCAATGGTGGTAGTAAATGCTTGGTCTGTGTGTTAACAAAGGTGATATTCAATGTTTGCAGTGTGTTCGTCACACCCAAGCATTGTACCTTTAATTTCATTGTAATTATTCCCTTGTGACTGATCTCTATAACATTATTATACTGACTAATTCAGTGTCAGTTGATCAGTACAGCTCTTCAATATTTATGACTCGTTGCGGCACCAGCGGAGCATGGCACAAGTCAGCGACATTTAGATATCAACAGCCTTGTTGTGGCACCAGTAGAGTATAACATTCAAGTGTCAACAATCTCAGACAGGCGGCACTAAGGGAAAGGTTGAAGATTCTTCTTAATGTAAATCTATAACAAGTTCCTCGTAACTAGTCAAAAACACGAGGAAAAGACAAAGCAGAAATTTAAAAAAAAGGCACCGTATCGTTCTGTACAGAGCTCTACACACTGAGAAACGTTGCCTTCCTTATTGTTAGCAGTATTGCCTTTTGGATCCAATTAAAAAAAAATGTGTGAGGAAGTCCTGCTCATGGACCGAGCTGTGGGGGCGTTGACCCCTATTACCCCCCTTCAGATAAGACTCATCTAGTTTGTAAACACAAGGATGCAAATACTGGGTCAGCCATCACACGCAGCTCCTCTCCGTAGAGTGTACCGTGTAAGTGGGGTCCCTCCGGGTATTTACTGTGCCTCGGGTGCCTGCTTTTCGTACTGCTGACACTCTTCTCTCGTACCTCGGGCACCCACTTGTCGTACCTGTCACCCACCTGTCGTACTTCTGTCACCCATCTTTCGTACCTCTGCCACCCACCTGTCGTACATCTGCTATCCACTTGTACCTCTGCCACCCACCTGTCGCACCTCTTCCACCCACCTGTCGTACCTCTGCTACCCACCTGTCGTACCTCTGCCACCCACCTGTCGTACCTCTGCCACCCACCTGTCGCACCTCTGCCACCCACCTGTCGTACCTCTGCCACCCACTTGTCGTACCTGCCACCCACTTGTCGTACCTCTGCCACCCACTTGTACCTCTGCCACCCACTTGTCGTACCTGCCACCGACTTGTCGTACCTCTGCCACCCACTTGTCGTACCTGCCACCCACTTGTTGTACCTCTGGCACCCAGCATCTGGAACTACAAACATCTGTTTGTCTAAGGAGTCTTTTCTCTGAATTCCAAGTCTTTATTCCCGTCTAAGAATGCTACTATACCCGTCTCTTCGAAACCCAATAGACAGAACCACTTAGAAACACATTTGTTGAATATTATCAAAAGTTGTATTTAGAGAATGGCGGACTCGGAGCGACTGCCATGCTGGTCACGAAATATGAAGATCTGGTGGCAAGAGAGTGTCAAGCACCAACTCGTAAAGGCGGCGAAAGTCGACACATTAGAGCTTAGTAAAACCGACCCTAAGGGAGTCTCACCCAGAGATCCCTCCCACTCGGCTGCCATCAAATATGCACCAGACCTGGACAGCACAATGACAATGGTATCTTAAGTTTTATACTGCGGTGTTTAGCCCCCATCGTCTCTACCATTTATATATGATAGTATACATCACATCACATAGTGCCCAAAACTACGAGGAGTTAACACGATGTTTCGGTCCGTGCTGGACCACCGTCAAATACTTATACTAACACAACTAATACTAACCACTAGAAGGATAGAAGTCACAAGCCGTGGCTGGAACAATTCACGAAAAACACGCACTTATGAGAGGAACCTTCAAATCAAATGATTTGATTTGGTGACGACGACGACTACTACTGCCACCATAGGAGAAAAGTATTTACAGAAGGGGAGACGCAGCCTCGCTAGATGAAGACTTTTGCTGGCGGCGGCATACATCACTAATTTCAGTAATGCTTAATTAAAAACATCCTTGATGTTGGTGAAGGGCTCCATAATCCGTGTTATTGCAGCTACCCTTCCCTGGGATGAAGAGGCCTCTGTCATTCCCAAGAATATAGCACTTCTCCATGAATAAAATAAGATTGAATGTTTGGGGAAAGCTATGTTGCTATAAAGTTTAATTTTGTGTATGTGTGTGTGTGTGTGTGTGTGTGTGTGTGTGTATCTAAGATTGTTTAAAGTGAAGGGTGGTGAATGAGGGGGGAGGAAAGAGTACAGTGTTGAAATGTTGGAGATGGTGAAGTCAGTGGCGGTGTTGGAGGAAGTGGTGGTGGTGGGTTTGTCCAGAGAGATTAGAGAGTGGAGTATCTCGAGTGTGGAAACAGTAAGATGGATGAGTGGTGGTCGGGGCATGAATTTTACATGGGGGCACCAGGCTGTGTTTGTTGTGGATGACGGGGCAGCTTCTGAACCCCACCTGCCCAGTGCGTAACACACACACACACACACACACACACTGGGACTAGTCCCAGAGCTACGGGGATTGTCCTATGAAGAAAGGTTGAGGGAAATCGGCCTGACGACACTGGAGGCCAGGAGGGTCAGGGGAGACATGATAACGACATATAAAATACTGCGCGGAATAGACGAGGTGGACAAAGACGGGATGTTCCAGAGATGGGACACAGACACAAGAGGTCACAATTGGAAGTTGAAGACTCAGATGAATCAAAGGGATGTTAGGAAGTATTTCTTCAGTCATAGAGTAGTCAGGCCATGGAATAGCCTAGAAAGTGATGTGGTGGAGGCAGGAACCATACATAGTTTTAAGGCGAGGTATGATAAAGCTCATGGAGCAGGGAGAGAGAGGACCTAGTAGCAATCAGCGAAGAGGCGGGGCCAGGAGCTGTGACTCGACCCCTGCAACCACAAATAGGTGAGTACAAATAGGTGAGTACACACACATACACACACACACACACACACATACACACACAACAGCAACACCTATACCACTGTTGTATCGTGGGTGAGGCTACAACAGCAACACCTGTACCTCTGTTGTATCGTGGGTGAGGCTACAACAGCAACACCTGTACCTCTGTTGTATCGTGTTGTGGGTGAGGCTACAACAGCAACACCTGTACCTCTGTTGTATCGTGGGTGAGGCTACAACAGCAACACCTGTACCTCTGTTGTATCGTGGGTGAGGCTACAACAGCAACACCTGTACCTCTGTTGTATCGTGGGTGAGGCTACAACAGCAACACCTGTACCTCTGTTGTATCGTGGGTGAGGCTACAACAGCAACACCTGTACCTCTGTTGTATCGTGGGTGAGGCTACAACAGCAACACCTGTACCTCTGTTGTATCGTGGGTGAGGCTACAACAGCAACACCTGTACCTCTGTTGCATCGTGGGTGAGGCTACAACAGCAACACCTGTACCTCTGTTGTATCGTGGGTGAGGCTACAACAGCAACACCTGTACCTCTGTTGCATCGTGGGTGAGGCTACAACAGCAACACCTGTACCTCTGTTGCATCGTGGGTGAGGCTACAACAGCAACACCTGTACCTCTGTTGCATCGTGGGTGAGGCTACAACAGCAACACCTGTACCTCTGTTGCATCGTGGGTGAGGCTACAACAGCAACACCTGTACCTCTGTTGCATCGTGGGTGAGGCTACAACAGCAACACCTGTACCTCTGTTGTATTGTGACTGAGGCTACAACAGCAGCACCTGTACCTCTGTTGTATTGTGACTGAGGCTACAACAGCAACACCTGTACCTCTGTTGTATTGTGACTGAGGCTACAACAGCAACACCTGTACCTCTGTTGTATTGTGACTGAGGCTACAACAGCAACACCTGTACCTCTGTTGTATTGTGACTGAGGCTACAACAGCAACACCTGTACCTCTGTTGCATCGTGGGTGAGGCTACAACAGCAACACCTGTACCTCTGTTGCATCGTGGGTGAGGCTACAACAGCAACACCTGTACCTCTGTTGCATCGTGGGTGAGGCTACAACAGCAACACCTGTACCTCTGTTGCATCGTGGGTGAGGCTACAACAGCAACACCTGTACCTCTGTTGTATTGTGACTGAGGCTACAACAGCAGCACCTGTACCTCTGTTGTATTGTGACTGAGGCTACAACAGCAACACCTGTACCTCTGTTGTATTGTGACTGAGGCTACAACAGCAACACCTGTACCTCTGTTGTATTGTGACTGAGGCTACAACAGCAACACCTGTACCTCTGTTGTATTGTGACTGAGGCTACAACAGCAACACCTGTACCTCTGTTGCATCGTGGGTGAGGCTACAACAGCAACACCTGTACCTCTGTTGCATCGTGGGTGAGGCTACAACAGCAACACCTGTACCTCTGTTGCATCGTGGGTGAGGCTACAACAGCAACACCTGTACCTCTGTTGTATTGTGACTGAGGCTACAACAGCAACACCTGTACCTCTGTTGTATTGTGACTGAGGCTACAACAGCAACACCTGTACCTCTGTTGTATTGTGACTGAGGCTACAACAGCAACACCTGTACCTCTGTTGTATTGTGACCGAGGCTACAACAGCAACACCTGTACCTCTGTTGCATCGTGGGTGAGGCTACAACAGCAACACCTGTACCTCTGTTGCATCGTGGGTGAGGCTACAACAGCAACACCTGTACCTCTGTTGCATCGTGGGTGAGGCTACAACAGCAACACCTGTACCTCTGTTGTATTGTGACTGAGGCTACAACAGCAACACCTGTACCTCTGTTGTATTGTGACTGAGGCTACAACAGCAACACCTGTACCTCTGTTGCATCGTGGGTGAGGCTACAACAGCAACACCTGTACCTCTGTTGCATCGTGGGTGAGGCTACAACAGCAACACCTGTACCTCTGTTGCATCGTGGGTGAGGCTACAACAGCAACACCTGTACCTCTGTTGTATTGTGACTGAGGCTACAACAGCAACACCTGTACCTCTGTTGTATTGTGACCGAGGCTACAACAGCAGCACCTGTACCTCTGTTGTATTGTGACTGAGGCTACAACAGCAACACCTGTACCTCTGTTGTATTGTGACTGAGGCTACAACAGCAACACCTGTACCTCTGTTGCATCGTGGGTGAGGCTACAACAGCAACACCTGTACCTCTGTTGCATCGTGGGTGAGGCTACAACAGCAACACCTGTACCTCTGTTGCATCGTGGGTGAGGCTACAACAGCAACACCTGTACCTCTGTTGTATTGTGACTGAGGCTACAACAGCAACACCTGTACCTCTGTTGTATTGTGACTGAGGCTACAACAGCAACACCTGTACCTCTGTTGTATTGTGACTGAGGCTACAACAGCAACACCTGTACCTCTGTTGTATTGTGACCGAGGCTACAACAGCAACACCTGTACCTCTGTTGCATCGTGGGTGAGGCTACAACAGCAACACCTGTAGGTCTGTTGCATCGTGGGTGAGGCTACAACAGCAACACCTGTACCTCTGTTGTATTGTGACTGAGGCTACAACAGCAACACCTGTACCTCTGTTGTATTGTGACTGAGGCTACAACAGCAACACCTGTACCTCTGTTGTATTGTGACTGAGGCTACAACAGCAACACCTGTACCTCTGTTGTATTGTGACTGAGGCTACAACAGCAACACCTGTACCTCTGTTGTATTGTGACTGAGGCTACAACAGCAACACCTGTACCTCTGTTGCATCGTGGGTGAGGCTACAACAGCAACACCTGTACCTCTGTTGCATCGAGGGTGAGGCTACAACAGCAACACCTGTACCTCTGTTGCATCGTGGGTGAGGCTACAACAGCAACACCTGTACCTCTGTTGTATTGTGACTGAGGCTACAACAGCAACACCTGTACCTCTGTTGTATTGTGACTGAGGCTACAACAGCAACACCTGTACCTCTGTTGTATTGTGACTGAGGCTACAACAGCAACACCTGTACCTCTGTTGTATTGTGACTGAGGCTACAACAGCAACACCTGTACCTCTGTTGCATCGTGGGTGAGGCTACAACAGCAACACCTGTACCTCTGTTGTATTGTGACTGAGGCTACAACAGCAACACCGGTACCTCTGTTCTATTGTGACTGAGGCTACAACAGCAACACCTGTACCTCTGTTGTATTGTGACTGAGGCTACAACAGCAACACCTGTACCTCTGTTGTATTGTGACTGAGGCTACAACAGCAACACCTGTACCTCTGTTGTATTGTGACTGAGGCTACAACAGCAACACCTGTACCTCTGTTGTATTGTGACTGAGGCTACAACAGCAACACCTGTACCTCTATTGTATTGTGACTGAGGCTACAACAGCAACACCTGTACCTCTGTTGTATTGTGACTGAGGCTACAACAGCAACACCTGTACCTCTGTTGTATTGTGACTGAGGCTACAACAGCAACACCTGTACCTCTGTTGTATTGTGACTGAGGCTACAACAGCAACACCTGTACCTCTGTTGTATTGTGACTGAGGCTACAACAGCAACACCTGTACCTCTGTTGTATTGTGACTGAGGCTACAACAGCAACACCTGTACCTCTGTTGTATTGTGACTGAGGCTACAACAGCAACACCTGTACCTCTGTTGTATTGTGACTGAGGCTACAACAGCAACACCTGTACCTCTGTTGTATTGTGACTGAGGCTACAACAGCAACACCTGTACCTCTGTTGTATTGTGACTGAGGCTACAACAGCAACACCTGTACCTCTGATGTATTGTAACCGAGGCTACAACAGCAACACCTGTACCTCTGTTGTATTGTGACCGAGGCTACAACAGCATCACCTGTACCTCTGTTGTATTGTGACTGAGGCTACAACAGCAACACCTGTACCTCTGTTGTATTGTGACTGAGGCTACAACAGCAACACCTGTACCTCTGTTGTATTGTGACTGAGGCTACAACAGCAACACCTGTATCTCTGTTGTATTGTGACTGAGGCTACAACAGCGACACCTGTACCTCTGTTGTATTGTGACCGAGGCTACAACAGCAACACCTGTACCTCTGTTGTATTGTGACTGAGGCTACAACAGCAACACCTGTACCTTTGTTGTATCGTGGGTGAGGCTACAACAGCAACATCTGTACCTCTGTTGTATTGTGACTGAGGCTACAACAGCAACACCTGTACCTTTGTTGTATCGTGGGTGAGGCTACAACAGCAACACCTGTACCTCTGTTGCATCGTGGCTGAGGCTACAACAGCAACACCTGTACCTCTGTTGTATCGTGGGTGAGGCTACAACAGCAACACCTGTACCTCTGTTGTATCGTGGGTGAAGCTACAACAGCGACATCTGTACCTCCGTTGTATCGTGGGTGAGGCTACAACAGTGACATCTGTACCTCCGTTGTATCGTGGGTGAGGCTACAACAGCAACACCTGTACCTCTGTTGTATTGTGACTGAGGCTACAACAGCAACACCTGTACCTCTGTTGTATTGTGACTGAGGCTACAACAGCAACACCTGTACCTCTGTTGTATTGTGACTGAGGCTACAACAGCAACACCTGTACCTCTGTTGTATTGTGACCAAGGCTACAACAGCAACACCTGTACCTCTGTTGTATTGTGACTGAGGCTACAACAGCAACACCTGTACCTTTGTTGTATCGTGGGTGAGGCTACAACAGCAACATCTGTACCTCTGTTGTATTGTGACTGAGGCTACAACAGCAACACCTGTACCTTTGTTGTATCGTGGGTGAGGCTACAACAGCAACACCTGTACCTCTGTTGCATCGTGGCTGAGGCTACAACAGCAACACCTGTACCTCTGTTGCATCGTGGGTGAGGCTACAACAGCAACACCTGTACCTCTGTTGTATCGTGGCTGAGGCTACAACAGCGGCATCTGTACCTCTGTTGTATCGTGGCTGAGGCTACAACAGCGACATCTGTACCTCTGTTGTATCGTGGCTGAGGCTACAACAGCGACATCTGTACCTCTGTTGTATCGTGGGTGAGGCTACAACAGCGACATCTGTACCTATGATGTATCGTGGTTGAGGCTACAACAGCAACACCTGTACCTCTGTTGTATCGTGGCTAAGGCTACAACAGCGACATCTGTACCTCTGTTGTATCGTGGCTGAGGCTACAACAGCGACATCTGTACCTCTGTTGTATCGTGGCTGAGGCTACAACAGCGACATCTGTACCTCTGTTGTATCGTGGCTGAGGCTACAGCAGCGACAGATGTACCTCTGTTGTATCGTGGCTGAGGCTACACCAGCGACAGATGTACCTTTGTTGTATCGTGGCTGAGGCTACAACAGCGACATCTGTACCTCTGTTGTATCGTGGCTGAGGCTACTGCAGCGGCATCTGTACCTCTGTTGTATAGTGGCTGAGGCTACAACAGCGACATCTGTACCTCCGTTGTATCGTGGGTGAGGCTACAACAGCGACATCTGTACCTCCGTTGTATCGTGGCTGAGGCTACAACAGCGACATCTGTACCTCCGTTGTATCGTGGGCGAGGCTACAACAGCGACATCTGTACCTCCGTTGTATCGTGGGTGAGGCTACAACAGCGACATCTGTACCTCCGTTGTATCTTGGATGAGGCTACAACAGCGACATTTGTACCTCCGTTGTATCGTGGGTGAGGCTACAACAGCGACATCTGTACCTCCGTTGTATCGTGGGTGAGGCTACAACAGCGACATCTGTACCTCCGTTGTATCGTGGGTGAGGCTACAACAGCGACATCTGTACCTCCGTTGTATCGTGGGTGAGGCTACAACAGCGACATCTGTACCTCCGGTGTATCGTGGGTGAGGCTACAACAGCGACATCTGTACCTCCGTTGTATCGTGGGTGAGGCTACAACAGCGACATCTGTACCTCCGTTGTATCGTGGGTGAGGCTACAACAGCGACATCTGTACCTCCGTTGTATCGTGGGCGAGGCTACAACAGCGACATCTGTACCTCCGTTGTATCGTGGGTGAAGCTACAACAGCGACATCTGTACCTCCGTTGTATCGTGGGTGAGGCTACAACAGTGACATCTGTACCTCCGTTGTATCGTGGGTGAGGCTACAACAGCGACATCTGTACCTCCGTTGTATCGTGGGTGAGGCTACAACAGCGACATCTGTACCTCCGTTGTATCGTGGGTGAGGCTACAACAGCGACATCTGTACCTCCGTTGTATCGTGGGTGAGGCTACAACAGCGACATCTGTACCTCCGTTGTATCGTGGGCGAGGCTACAACAGCGACATCTGTACCTCCGTTGTATCGTGGGTGAAGCTACAACAGCGACATCTGTACCTCCGTTGTATCGTGGGTGAGGCTACAACAGCGACATCTGTACCTCCGTTGTATCGTGGGTGAGGCTACAACAGCGACATCTGTACCTCCGTTGTATCGTGGGTGAGGCTACAACAGCGACATCTGTACCTCCGTTGTATCGTGGGTGAGGCTACAACAGCGACATCTGTACCTCCGTTGTATCGTGGGCGAGGCTACAACAGCGACATCTGTACCTCCGTTGTATCGTGGGTGAGGCTACAACAGCGACATCTGTACCTCCGTTGTATCGTGGGTGAGGCTACAACAGTGACATCTGTACCTCCGTTGTATCGTGGGTGAGGCTACAACAGCGACATCTGTACCTCCGTTGTATCGTGGGTGAGGCTACAACAGCGACATCTGTACCTCCGTTGTATCGTGGGTGAGGCTACAACAGTGACATCTGTACCTCCGTTGTATCGTGGGTGAGGCTACAACAGCGACATCTGTACCTCCGTTGTATCGTGGGTGAGGCTACAACAGTGACATCTGTACCTCCGTTGTATCGTGGGTGAGGCTACAACAGCGACATCTGTACCTCCGTTGTATCGTGGGTGAGGCTACAACAGCGACATCTGTACCTCCGTTGTATCATGGAAGGTGAGGGTAAACGAACACGGTGGTAGAAGATTTATGATCTATTGTCTACGTGCTTATTTTTCATATATATAAATATTGATTTTTATCCAGCGTGTCTAGTGACAGATTGTGCTGTCACCTTTGTTCCGCTGATGATGGTGGCTCTAGCCAGCCAGCCAGCCAGCCAGCCAGCCTACCAGAGAGCCAGCCAGCCAACCAGAGCCAGCCAGCCAGCCAGCCAGCCAACCAGAGCCAGCCAGCCAGCCAACCAGAGAGCCAGCCAGCCTACCAGAGAGCCAGCCAGCCAGCCTACCAGAGAGCCAGCCAGCCAGCCAACCAGAGAGCCAGCCAGCCAGCCAACCAGAGCCAGCCAGCCAGCCAGCCAGCCAACCAGAGCCAGCCAGCCAGCCAACCAGAGAGCCAGCCAGCCTACCAGAGAGCCAGCCAGCCAGGCAACCAGAGAGCCAGCCAGCCAGCCAGGCAGCCAGAGAGCCAGCCAGCCAGCCAACCAGAGAGCCAGACAGCCAGGCAGCCAGAGAGCCACATAATCAATTTTATTTAAAAATTAAATGCTGTTTTTGGGTCAATACTCTGAAAGTTTTTTAACCTGCTTCAAAAATTTATCACTGATGTATTTCACTGAAAAGATGTTTTCAGCTCGGTTTCAGGCCAATTACATAATTAAAAATAGTGAGAATTATTGATTTCCTTCAGATAACTAGAGAACACTTTCCCTGATCATGTCCTTTCAAAATTGTGACGCCACTTTAAAGAGGTTTTTGGTTTCCATGCACTGAAATGTCCATGCCTCCTTAAACCAGCTTCAAATATTCAACAATGGTATATCTTACTCAAAATAAAAGAGGTTTGGATTTTTAATAGGCTTACTAGGTGCCAGTTTTCAAATTTTATTTAAAAATTGTGGTGGTTCATACTTACCCTTGAGGAGCACTATAGTTTCTTGCTCCAAAAATAATTGAATCTTATCCTGTTATAAAACTTCTATTTTTCGGTTTACCTAATTTACTTCAATTTTTCAGGAAATTTTCATTTATCATTACCCTATAACAAATTTATAAATTTAAGCTTATCCAACATCGTAATTGTTCGTTTACCTTCTGGCTTGGGAGAACAACTGTTGTAAGCAGGGGCGGGTCTGCTATGAAACTAATGAAGCTTAACCTTCCGGACGCCTAATGCCGGAGGGGCCCCAGAAGCCACTTTAGTCCACATTGCTTAAAAGTTTTGGGTCTACTGTATGGGAAAGGGTTGCGAAGGGGTCACCATAACAATTCAAGCTTCAGGACTCCAAAAATGTAGGTCCTCCACTGGCTCTTAAGTTTCATTAAGGTGAATGTCAGTTCTCACGTCAGCGAGACTAACAACCTGACCCCCACAGAGAACCATCCCGTAGCTCGATTGCTAACGCACTCAGCTCACACACTGAGGCCCGCGGTTGGATCCCCGTTACGGGTGGAAACAATAGGACTTGTTTCCTTAAGATACCTGCTGTCCCTGTTCACCTAGCTGTAAAATAAGTACCTGGGTTTTTGTCGACTGGTATGGGTCGCATACTGGGTATAAAATTGACCTAATTTACCCGAAATGCTCTGCATAACCCTTAAGGGGCTTTCTGTATAGTAGTACGTCATTGATTTCAGCTAGGTCTGTATACCTTGTACTTGCAGAAATTAATTTTATCATTATTATTATTATTATTATTATTATTATTATTATCAGTGTGTACCAGTTAAAACAATAAAACTCTATGGACATCGCCATTCCTGATTCATTGAAAAATGTAAGACATGATGCTGCCTCGTATATTATCAGTGTCGCGCCCGGTTGAGCTCCAGCTCATGGACTTCTTGATGGTGTTGTTCTACAGTTCCTGGACTTTTTGAGGGTACTGAGATACAGTGCCTGTATCTTTTCAGTGTGTTGAGCTGATGATGAGGTTCGTTGACAATGTTCCTGCCCGAATCTTGTCCGGTCAGTGACCTGGCTGTGTTGCTATGAAGTTCATCAGCTGGCTGCTCTCTCTTTCTCTCTTACACACACACACACACACACACACACGCCGGGAACATTTCCTGAGGAGCACATAAACCAAATAACTGCTGCAGCATATGGGCGCCTAGCAAATCTAAGAAAAGCATTCCGAAATCTAAATAGTCATTTAGCACTCTGTACACTGTGTACATTAGGCCCATATTGAAATATGCAGCGCCAGTTTGGAACCCTCGCCTAGCCAAGTATGTAAGGAAACTAGACAAAGTGCAAAGGTTTGCAACAAGACTAGTCCTGGAGCTGAGGGGTATGTCCTACGAGGAGAGGTTAAGGGAAATCGACCTGACGACACTAGAGAACAGGAGAGTTAGGGATGATATGATAACGGCATATAAAATACTGAGAGGTTTAGACAAGGTGGACAGAGACAGGATGCTGAAGAGATGGGACACAGCAATGAGGGGTAACAGTTGGAAGCTGAAGGCTCAGATGAACCACAGGGATGTTAGGAAGTATTTCTTCAGTCACAGAGTTGTCAGGAAGTGGAACAGCCTGGATAGTGATGTAGTGCAGGCAGGATCCATACATAGTTTTAAGAAGAGGTATGATAAGGCTCACTAAGCATGAAGTGTGACTGGGTAGCAGCCAGGTGAAGAGGCGGGGCCAGGAGCTGTGAATCGACCCCACAACCATAACTAGGTGAGTACAGCTAGGTGAGTGAGCGTGCGCGCGTGCGTGCGCACGCACGCACACACACACACACACACACACACACACACACACACACACACACACACACACACACACACACACATACACACACACGGGCGCCTGGCAAACATGAGAATAGCGTTCCGATTCCTTAGTAAGGAATCGTTCAAGACACTGTACATCAGGCCCATACTGGAGTGTGCAGCTCCAGTTTGGAACACACACCTTGTCAAACACGTCAAGAAATTAGAGAAAGTGCAAAGGTTTGCAACAAGGCTAATTCCGGAGCTCAGGGGTATGTCCTACGAAGAAAGGTTGAGGGAAATCGGACTGACGACATTGGAGGACAGACGGGTCAGGGGAGACATGATAACGACATACAAAATATTGCGTGGAATAGATAAGGTAGACAGAGACAGGTTGTTCCAGAGGGAGGACACAGAAACAAGGGGTCACAATGGGAAGCTGAAGACTCAGACGAGTCATAGGGATGTTAGGAAGTATTTCGTCAGTCATAGAGTCATCAGGAAGTGGAATAGCCTAACAAGTGATGTAGTGGAGGCAGGAACCATACATAGCTTTAAGACGAGGTATGACAAAGCTCTGGAAGCAGAGAGAGAGAGAGAGAGAGAGGGCCTAATAGCGATCAGTGAAGAGGCGGGGCCAGGAGCTGTATCTCGAACCCTGCAACCACAATTAGGTGAGTACAATTAGGTGAGTACACACACACACTACCACACACACTACCACACACACACTACCACACACACACACACACACACACACACACACACACACACGTACTCATATACAACAGGCCTAGTGTCTAATCGACATGTGCCTAGGACAAAATGGTAACTAACACACCAAGGAGTCGAACCCATGCTGCTTGGCCCGCCTCATGGTGAGCGAAAACACTTGAGGCTGCAGCATGGGTTCGACTCCTTGGCTAGTCGCAGTGTTGTTATTGATCAATACCATTCGTTCGTGGGTACAATAATATATATATATATATATATATATATATATATATATATATATATATATATATATATATATATATATATATATATATCGTGCCGAATAGGTAAAAGTGGTCATTTAGCAAGAACTCATTTAAAATAAAGTCCTTTCTAAAATTTTCTCTTACACGTTTAAATATAGATTTTATTTTCATTTATGTTTGCAAATATCCCTCTAAATACGAGTGTTGACAAACTATCGTTTCATTAATAGTGCTTACGAACGTTCCATTAACTATCGGGGATATATAAACTTTCCTAGGAATATCAGTGTTTACAGACGTTCCTCTGAACGTCAGTGTTTACAAACGTTCCTGTGAAGATTAGTATTTGCAAACGTTCCTAAAAATACCAGTGTTTACAAACATTCCTTTAAACATCATTATTAACAAACGTTCCTAACAATATCGTTGTTTACATACGTCCCTAAAAATGCCAGTGTTTACAAAATGTTCCTGGAGTATCAGGTGTTTAGGAACGTTCCCTTAAATAGCAGCAGCTACAGTAGTGAGCACCTACAAACGTTCCCACAAGCACCAGTATAAACGTTCCTAGGAGTCCAATTATTTGCAGATGCTCCCGTGATTGCAAAAGTTCGCTAAAAGTTGTAGAAAGTGATGAGCCGTGGTTGGACAATGGCAGACCCTGTGTGAGGTCTGCTACAGCATAATACAGTGATTTAAGGGGCCATTGGTTTTTCAGCGCTTCCCGATTAGCGCCGCGCATAGCACCGGCCTTTTAACCGGACGGGAATTAAGCAGCGGGGATGATGACGAGGGTGGTGCGTAATGGAGACGATTCGGATGATGGAGGGTGATGGTGAGGTTGGTGACAGTGATAAAGTGGCGAGCGAGAGAGATTATGGTGATCCCTGGAGGCCACCGGGATGGTGATGGTGGATCATGATGACTACAGTGATGAGGGAGAACTTCCAGCTATAAAAAAATGGCACTGGATTCACATTTCTATTTGTTGAAATATAATGATCCACTAGCCTGTGCACTGATCCACTAGTCTTAGCAGTGATCCACTAGCCTGTGCACTGATCCACTAGTCTTAGCAGTGATCCACTAGCCTGTGCACTGATCCACTAGTCTTAGCAGTGATCCACTAGCCTGTGCACTGATAGCCTGTGCCAGCAGTGATCCACTAGTGTGCACTGATAGCAGTGATCCACTAGCCTGTGCACTGATCCACTAGTCTTAGCAGTGATCCACTAGCCTGTGCACTGATCCACTAGTCTTAGCAGTGATCCACTAGCCTGTGCACTGATCCACTAGTCTTAGCAGTGATCCACTAGCCTGTGCACTGATCCACTAGTCTTAGCAGTGATCCACTAGCCTGTGCACTGATCCACTAGTCTTAGCAGTGATCCACTAGCCTGTGCACTGATCCACTACTAGCAGTGATCTAGCCTGTGCACTGATCCACTAGTCTTAGCAGTGATCCACTAGCCTGTGCACTGATCCACTAGTCTTAGCAGTGATCCACTAGCCTGTGCACTGATCCACTAGTCTTAGCAGTGATCCACTAGCCTGTGCACTGATTCCTAGTCTTAGCAGTGATCCACTAGCCTGTGCACTGCACTAGTCTTAGCAGTGATCCACTGATCCACTAGTCCTGTGCACTGATCCACTAGTGATCCACTAGCTGATCCACTAGTCTTAGCAGTGCACTGATTCACTAGTCTGTACACTAATCCACTAGCCTTAGCAGTGACTCACTAGCCTGTGTACTGATCCACCAGCCTGTGCATTGATCCACCAGCCTGTACACTGATCCACTAGCCTGTGCATTGATCCACCAGCATGTACACTAATCCACCAGCCTATGCATTGATCCACCAGATTGTGCATTGATTCATCAACCTGTGCATTGATCCACCAGCCTGTGCATTGATCCGCCAGCTTGTGCATTGATCCACCAGCCTGTGCATTAATCACCAGCCTGTGCATTGATCCACCAGCTTGTGCATTGATCCACCAGCCTGTGCATTGATCCACCAGCCTGTGCATTGCTCCACCAGCCTGTGCTTTGATCCTTATTATTTGTCCGCTTCCACTTCTGCATAAAATATGCCTTTTAATTCGACTCCTTTGATCCACCTACTTGTCCAGTGATCCACCACCAATCCAGCCACCCCCCAGCCAATCCAGCCACCCACCAACCAATCCAGCCACCTATCCACCAATCCAGCCACCCACCAACCAATCCAGCCACCCACCAACCAATCCAGCCATCCACCAACCAATCCAGCCACACACCAACCAATCCAGCCACCCATCAATCAATCCAGGCACTCACCAACCAATCCAGTCAACCACCAGCCAATCCAGCCACCCACCAACCAATCCAGCCATCTACCAACCAATCCAGCCACCCACCAGCCATTCCAGCCACCCACCAACCAATCCAGCCACCCACCAACCAATCCAGCCATCCACTAACCAATCCAGCCACCCACCACCCAATCCAGCCACCCACCAACCAATCCAGCCATCCACCAACCAATCCAGCCACCCACCAACCAATCCAGCCATCCACCAACCAATCCAGCCATCCACCAACCAATCCAGCCATCCATCAACCAATCCAGCCACCCACCAACCAATCCAGCCAACCACCAGCCAATCCAGCCACCCACCAACCAATCCAGCCACCCACCAACCAATCCAGCCACCCACCAACCAATCCAGCCATCCACCAACCAATCCAGCCACACACCAACCAATCCAGCCACCCATCAATCAATCCAGGCACTCACCAACCAATCCAGTCAACCACCAGCCAATCCAGCCACCCACCAACCAATCCAGCCACCCACCAACCAATCCAGCCACCCACCAGCCATTCCAGCCACCCACCAACCAATCCAGCCACCCACCAACCAATCCAGCCATCCACTAACCAATCCAGCCACCCACCAACCAACCCAGCCACCCACCACCCAATCCAGCCACCCAGCAACCAATCCAGCCATCCACCAACCAATCCAGCCACCCACCAACCAATCCAGCCATCCACCAACCAATCCAGCCATCCACCAACCAATCCAGCCATCCACCAACCAATCCAGCCATCCACCAACCAATCCAGCCATCCACCAACCAATCCAGCCACCCACCAACCAATCCAGCCACCCACCAACCAATCCAGCCACCCACCAACCAATCCAGCCATCCACCAACCAATCCAGCCACCCACCAACCAATCCAGCCACCCACCAACCAATCCAGCCACCCACCAACCAATCCAGCCATCCACCAACCAATCCAGCCACCCACCAACCAATCCAGCCACCCACCAACCAATCCAGCCATCCACCAACCAATCCAGCCACCCACCAACCAATCCAGCCATCCACCAACCAATCCAGCCACCCACCAACCAATCCAGCCATCCACCAACCAATCCAGCCACCCACCAACCAATCCAGCCACCCACCAACCAATCCAGCCATCTACCAACCAATCCAGCCACCCACCAACCAATCCAGCCATCCACCAACCAATCCAGCCACCCACCAACCAATCCAGCCACCCACCAACCAATCCAGCCATCCACCAACCAATCCAGCCATCCACCAACCAATCCAGCCACCCACCAACCAATCCAGCCACCCACCAACCAATCCAGCCACCCACCAACCAATCCAGCCACCCACCAACCAATCCAGCCATCCACCAACCAATCCAGCCACCCACCAACCAATCCAGCCACCCACCAACCAATCCAGCCAGCCACCCACCAATCCCAATCCAGCCACCCACCAACCAATCCAGCCACCCACCAACCAATCCAGCCATCCCCACCAACCACCAACCAACCAATCCAGCCACCCACCAATCTAGCTCCAGCCACCCACCAACCAATCCAGCCACCCACCAACCAATCCAGCCACCCACCAACCAATCCAGCCACCCACCAGCTGAGGGACAACTATCCCATATCTTCTCTCACCAGATGTTCGAAATTCCAAAATGACGCTCAAGTGCAGGCGAGGGGCCGGTTAATTACACACAATTAGTTATCAGATCACCGAATGACCAAACGACGCTTAATTGAGGGCTGTTGAGACCACCCACACACGACGTAAACGGCCTCATTAGCGGGTAGTTAAGTGCAGGGATCGTACAAGTCTCCGTGAGCAGCAGACTAATTGGAGATGTTTTTGTATTTTAGGTGTTAAACCAGATCCAGGTTTTCTGAGAATTTAATTTTTTTTTTTTTTGCTGTTTTGATTAGTGTGTGTGTGTGTGTGTGTGTGGGTGGGTGTGTGTGTGTGTGTGTGTGTGGGGGTGTGTGTGTGTATGTGTGTGTGTGTACTCACCTAGTTGAGGTTGCGGGGGTCGAGTCCGAGCTCCTGGCCCCGTGTGTGTGTGTGGGTGTGTGAGTTACCATTTTGTCTAAGGCACTTGTCAAAAAGACACCTGGCCTGTTTATACACCTAGTTGTGGTTACAGGGGTCGATTCATAGCTCCTGACCCCGCCTTTTCACTGGCCTCTACTGGGTCACTCTCCCTGCACCATGAGCTTTATCATACCTCTGCTTAAAGCTATGAATGGATCCTGCCTCCACTACATCGTTTCCCAAACTATTCCACTTCCTGACTACTCTGTGACTGAAGAAATACTCCCTAACATCCCTGTCATTCATCTGTGTCTTCAATTTCTGAAGGTGTCTCCGTGTTGCTGTGTCCCATCTCAGGAACATTCTCTGTCCACCTTGTCAATTCCTCTCAGTATTTTATGTCTTTATCATGTCCCCTCTATCTCTCCTGTACTCCAGTGTCGTCAGGTCGATTTCCCTTAACCTCTTCTCGTAGGACATACCCCTTAGCTCTAGGACTAATCTTGTTGCAAACCTTAGCACTTTCTCAAGTTTCTTTACGTGCTTGGCTAGATGTGGGTTCCAAACTGGTGCCGCATACTCCAATATGGGCCTAACATACACAGTGTACAGGGTCCTGAACGATTCCTTATTAAGATGGCGGAATGCTGTTCTTAGGTTTGCTAGGCATCCATATGCTGCAGCAGTTTTTTGGTTGATGTGAGCCTCAGGAGATGTGCCTGGTGTTATATTCATACCAAGATCCTTTTCCTTGAATGAGGTTTGTAGTCTCTGTCCACCTAGACTGTACTCCGTCCGCGGTCTTCTTTGCCCTTCCCCAATCTTCATGACTTTGCACTTGGTGGGGTTGAACTCCAGGAGCCAATTGCTGGACCAGGTCTGCAGCCTGTCCAGATCCCTTTATAGTTCTTCCTGGTCCTCGTCCGATTGAATCCTTCTCATCAACTCACATCATATGAAAACAGGGACACTTCGGAGTCTATTCCTTCCGTTATGTCGTTCACAAATACCAGAAACAGCACCGGTCCTAGGACTGACCCCTGTGGAACCCCACTCGTCACAGGTGCCCACTCTGACACCTCGCCACGTCCCATGAAAATGCAATCTACCCACCCCTCTCTCTCTTGTCTTACTGTTGTTACCCTGTCATAGAACTCCAGTAGGTTTGTGACACAGGATTTCCCGTCCCTGAAACAGTGTTGGCAGTTAAGCTCATTTCTAGGCGTTCCACCACTCTTCTCCTGATAATCTTCTACCTGTGTGTGTGTGTGTGTGTGTGTGTGGACTCATCTATTTGTTGTTGCAGGGGTCGAGTCATAGCTCCTGGCCCCGCCTCTTCACTGATCACTATTAGAACCTCTCTCTCCCTGCTCCATGAGTTTTATCAAACCTCGTCTTAAAACTATGTATGGTTCCCGCCTCCACTACGTCACTGCCCAGACTATTCCACTTCCTGACAACTCTGTGACTATATTATTATAATCATGAGAAGCTCTAAACTCGTAGGATTATACAGCGCATATGGGGGGAATGGAAGGTATTCAGGCTCCATTCAGGGAACCGGAGCACAGATCCATTTCCTTAGATCAGCGTCAAGGAATCTCCCTTGAGGGGTCTGTGACTAAAGAAATACTTCCTAACATCCCTTTGACTCATCTGAGTCTTCAACTTCCAATTGTGACCCCTTGTTTCTGTGTCCCATCTCTGGAACATCCTGTCTCTGTCCACCTTGTCAATTCCTCGCAGTATTTTGTATGTCGTTATCATGTCTCCCCTAACCCTCCTGCCCTCCAGTCTCGTCAGACCAATTTCCCTTAACCTTTCTTCGCAGGACATTCCCTTTAGCTCTGGAACTAGTATTGTTGCAAACCTTTTGCACTTTCTCTAATTTCCTGACGTACCTGACCAGGCGTGGATTCCAAATTGGTGCTGCGTACTCCAGTATGGGCCTGACGTATACGGTGTACAGAGTCTTGAACGATTCATTACTGAGTTATCGGAGCGCTATTCTCAGGTTTGCCAGACGCCCGTATGCTGCAGCAGTTATCTGGTTGATGTGGAAAAAGACACTTATGTACAGTTCAGGACATTTATTAAAGGAAACGTTTCGCCACGAGTGGCTTCTTCAGTCCTAATACAGAGAAAACTAAGAAAACACACATATATATAGTGGCGGGCGTCAGGTGAGGTGATGCGTCGGTAGAGGTGGTGGTAGTAGTAGTAGTAGTAGTAGTAGTAGTAGTAATGGAACTAAGGAGGTGAGGCAAGAGAGGGACCTGCTGGCATCAAGTAACACCAGTTCCCAGGATGGGTAATATCCTCTTGCTTAGTAATTTTGAAATACTGTAACTACCGGATTTTTGCTTTATAGTGTTACTGACAGAAATTAGTGCAGCTTCAATGCATTTTCTCCGTCTTAAGTCGTCTTCTTTAATAACTAGTTTAGCTTCATTGAATTTTATGAGGTGTCCAACATCGTCTCTATGTTGAACACATGCGTTTTTGCGGTCATCATTTCTGCAAGCATTTTTGTGTTCTGCTATCCTAATGTCCAGAGTTCGCCTCAGATGTGTTCGGTGTTATACTCACCCCAAGATCCTTTTTCTTGAGTGAAGTTTGCAGTCTTTGGCCACCTAGACTATACTCTGTCTGCGGTCTTCTTTGCCCTTACCCGATCTTTATGACTTTGCATCTGACAGTGTTAAATTCAAGGAGCCAGTTGCTGGACCATGCTTGTAGCCTGTCCAGGTCTCTTTGCAGTCCCGCCTGATCCTCATCCGATTTAATTCTCCTCATTAACTTCACAGTTGCAAACAGGGACACTTCTGAGTCTATCTCTTCCGTCATGTCATTCACATATACCAAACATACCACTGGTCGTAGCGAACCAAAAATTGTACTGGTTAGCGAACACTGATATTTAAGAAACAATGTGTGTGTGTGTATTCACCTATTTGTACTCACCTATTTGTGGTTGCAGGGGTCGAGTCCTAGCTCCTGGCCCCGCCTCTTCACCGGTTGCTACTAGACCCTATCTCTCCCCGCTCCATGAGCTTTATCAAACCTCGTCTTAAAACTGTGTATGGTTCCTGCCTCCACTACGTCATTTTCTAGGTTATTCCACTGCCTTACAACTCTATGGAAGAAATACTTCCTACTATCTCTCTGACTCATTTGTGTCTTCAACTTCCAATTGTAGCCTCTTGGTTCTGTGTCCCCTCCCTGGAACATCCTGTCTTTGTCCACCTTGTATATTCCACACAGTATTTTATATGTCGTTATCATGTCTCCCCTGACCCTCCTGTCCTCCAGTGTCGTCAGGCCGATTTCCCTTAATCTTTCTTCATAGGACATTCCCCTTAGCTCTGGAACTAACCTTGTCGCAAACCTTTGTACTTTCTCTAGTTTCTTGACGTGCTTTATCAAGTGCGGGTTCCAAACAGGTGCTGCATACTCCAGTATGGGCCTGACATACACGGTGTACAGTGTCTTGAATGATTCCTTACTAATGTATCGGAATGCTGTTCTCAGGTTTGCCAGGCGCCCATATGCTGCAGCAGTTATCTGATTGATGTGTGCTTCCGGAGACATGCTCGGTGTTATACTCACCCCAAGATCTTTCTCCTTGAGTGAGGTTTGCAGTCTTTGGCCACCTAGCCTATACTCTGTGGTCTTCTGTGCCCTTCCCCTATCTTCATGACTTTGCATTTGGCAGGATTAAATTCGAGAAGCCATTTGCTGGACCAGGTGTCCAGTCTGTCCAGGTCTCTTTGAAGTCCTGCCTGGTCCTCATCAGATTTAATTCTCCTCATTAACTTCACATCATCTGCAAACAGGGACACTTCTGAGTCTAACCCTTCCATCATGTCGTTCACATATACCAAAAATAGCACTGGTCCTAGGACCGACCCCTGTGGGACCCCGCTCGTCACAGGTGCCCACTGTGATACATCATTACGTACCATGACTCGTTGTTGCCTCCCTGTCAGGTATTCTCTGATCCATTGCAGTGCCCTTCCTGTTATATGCACCTGATGCTCTAGCTTCTGCACTAATCTCTTGTGAGGAACTGTGTCAAAGGCCTTCTTGCAGTCCAAGAAGATGCAATCAACCCACCCCTCTCTCTCGTGTCTTACTTCTGTTATTTTATCATAAAACTCCAGAAGGTTTGTGACACAGGATTTGCCTTCCGTGAATCCGTGCTGGTTGGCATTTATACTCTTGTTCCGTTCCAGGTGCTCCACCACTCTCCTCCTGATAATCTTCTCCATAATTTTGCATACTATACACGTCAATGACACAGGTCTATAGTTTAGTGCCTCTTTTCTGTCTCCTTTTTTAAAAATGGGAACTACATTTGCCGTCTTCCATACCTCAGGTAGTTGCCCAGTTTCCAGGGATGTGTTGAAGATTGTGGTAAGTGGCACGCACAACATATCTGCTCCCTCTCTAAGGACCCACGGGGAGATGTTGTCCGGTCCCATTGCCTTTGAGGTATCGATGTCCCTTAGCAGTTTCTTCACCTCCTCCTCATCTGTATGTATGTCGTCCAACACTTGTTGGTGTATTCCTTGCTGGTGTCCCCATCTGGTCTGTCCCCCCAGAGTCCTTCCTGTCTCTACTGTAAATACTTCTTTAAATCTCGTGTTGAGCTCCTCACATACCTCTTGATCGTTTCTTGTGAGTTCTCCACCTTCTTTCCTCAGCCTTATCACCTGGTCCTTGACTGTTGTCTTCCTCCTAATGTGGCTATACAGCAGTTTCGGGTCAAATTTGACTTTCGATGCTATGTCGTTTTCATACTGTCGCTGGGCCTCCCTCCTTATCTGTGCATACTCGTTTCTGGCTCTTCTACTAATCTCCTTGTTTTCCTGGGTCCTATGCCTCCTGTACCTTTTCCATTCTCTGTTGCACTTAGTTTTTGCCTCCCTACACCTTCGGGTAAACCAAGGACTCGTTTTGGTCTTCCTGTTATTTCTGTTTCCCTTGGAAACAAAACTTTCCTGTGCCTCCTTGCACTTTGTTGCCACATATTCCATCATCTCGTTTACTGATTTTCCTACCATTTCTCTGTCCCACTGAACCTCCTGCAGGAAGTTTCTCATACCTGTGTAGTCCCCCCTTTTATAGTTTGGCCTGTCCCCTTCAGTTCCTGTTACCTTCTCCACTTGTAACTCTACTATATAGTCAAAACTCAGAACCACGTGATCGCTAGCTCCAAGGGGCCTCTCGTAAGTGATGTCCTCAATGTCTGAACTGCTCAGGGTGAACACAAGATCCAGTCTTGCTGGCTCATCCTCCCCTCTCTCTCTGGTTGTGTCCCTGACATGTTGATGCATGAGGTTTTCAAGTACCACATCCATCATCTTGGCTCTCCATGTTTCGGGACCCCCATGTGGCTCCAGGTTTTTTATGAGCAGTGCAACCCCTCCTCCCCCTCTACTCCTCCTATCTTTCCTCAGGATCTGATATCCTGTTGGGAAGATTGTGTCTGTTATTGTCTCAGCGAGTTTTGTTTCTGTGACTGCTATGATGTCTGGGGATTTTTCACTGATTCTTTCGTTCCACTCCTCATGTTTATTCGTTATTCCATCCGCGTTTGTGTACCAAACCTTCAGTTTCTTTTCTATCATTGTGGTCATGCAAGAATATTGGGGTTGGGGGAGCGAGAGCCTTGGTGGGGGCCTATATGGGGCTGTGGTGTAGGTGGGGTTTGTGTTGATGGGGGTGGGGTCAGAATGCCCATAAGGGACAGCTGTTGGGGTGAGGTTTGTGATATGGGGGTTGGTGGCAGAGGGAACAGTGAGTGGGTTGTAGTATAGGTTGCTCAGTTGCGTTGGGAATGTCGCGGTTGGAGTCTTTTGGTGGGAGATTCTGTGGGGTGTGTTTGCCCTTCCTCCTGTGTCTGGGTCCTGCTCATTTTCGTCATTGCCTCTCGTTCCTCCTTGCGTCTCTGTACCCTCCCTTTCAGTGTAGTCCTTTCTTCTTGTGTTCTGTTGCGGTCGAGGTATACTCTCTGGTACCCCTCTTTGTCCCTCAGTCTTGCTTTCTCTTGCAGAATCCTGGTTCGAACTGATTCTTCCTTGAAAGTTACTCTGACATGCCGTATCCTTCCACTCGCAAACCACCCAATTCTCTGAAAATTTGTCACCTGGGTCATATCGCCCTCCCCTATTGTTTTCATGATGCCTTCAATCATTTTTTTCTCCTCCTGTTTTATTTCTTCAAAGTTGTCCCCCTTGGCTTCTTGGAGCCCGTACACAAAAACTGACCTCGCCCTTTCCTCCTCCCACTGAGTCTCCATCTGCTTCCTCTGAGGCATTTTATTTCCTTCCATTGACATGTTTCTGCCTTCAGTCCCTGTCATATCTGTGTGTGTGTGTGTGTGTGTGTGTGTGTGTGTGTGTGTGTGTGTGTGTGTGTGTGTGTGTATCTCTTACTCAGATTTTAATCGCACCTCGTAAAAAATTGCCTGACAGTTGCAGGATCCTTGCTTCCTGGGCTCTGTTTAACCCATTCTTGAAACTGTGCATGGAGTTTGGAACCGCTACCTCAACGACAACATTCCACTTATCTGTTAGCTACCAACAGTGTACCAATAGCGCCCCTACTTTTCACTGGGGGTATTTTGCATCGCCTGCCAAGTTGGGTTAACAGGCCTGCTGCAGTGTTCCTCCTTTCTTATGAGAAGGGTGTCGTCGCGCGTCGGGTGTTGCTTTGTTATGGAATGTGATGGTGAGGTGTGGTCTCGACCCTTTATATGCCTTCCTTTGATGTATTTTTTATAGTTCCTTGATAATGTGAGAAGTCACGAAAGCGCTTGGAAAATCACTATTCTTTCACAATGGTTTTTTGCATATATATATATATATATATATATATATATATATATATATATATATATTTATTTATTTTTATTTATTATCACACTGGCCGATTCCCACCAAGGCAGGGTGGCCCGAAAAAGAAAAACTTTCACCATCATTCACTCCATCACTGTCTTGCCAGAAGGGTGCTTTACACTACAGTTTTTAAACTGCAACATTAACACCCCTCCTTCAGAGTGCAGGCACTGTACTTCCCATCTCCAGGACTCAAGTCCGGCCTGCCGGTTTCCCTGAATCCCTTCATAAATGTTACTTTGCTCACACTCCAACAGCACGTCAAGTATTAAAAACCATTTGTCTCCATTCACTCCTATCAAACACGCTCACGCATGCCTGCTGGAAGTCCAAGCCCCTCGCACACAAAACCTCCTTTACCCCCTCCCTCCAACCCTTCCTAGGCCGACCCCTACCCCGCCTTCCTTCCACTACAGACTGATACACTCTTGAAGTCATTCTGTTTCGCTCCATTCTCTCTACATGTCCGAACCACCTCAACAACCCTTCCTCAGCCCTCTGGACAACAGTTTTGGTAATCCCGCACCTCCTCCTAACTTCCAAACTACGAATTCTCTGCATTATATTCACACCACACATTGCCCTCAGACATGACATCTCCACTGCCTCCAGCCTTCTCCTCGCTGCAACATTCATCACCCACGCTTCACACCCATATAAGAGCGTTGGTAAAACTATACTCTCATACATTCCCCTCTTTGCCTCCAAGGACATAGTTCTTTGTCTCCACAGACTCCTAAGTGCACCACTCACTCTTTTTCCCTCATCAATTCTATGATTCACCTCATCTTTCATAGACCCATCCGCTGACACGTCCACTCCCAAATATCTGAATACGTTCACCTCCTCCATACTCTCTCCCTCCAATCTGATATTCAATCTTTCATCACCTAATCTTTTTGTTATCCTCATAACCTTACTCTTTCCTGTATTCACCTTTAATTTTCTTCTTTTGCACACCCTACCAAATTCATCCACCAATCTCTGCAGCTTCTCTTCAGAATCTCCCAAGAGCACAGTGTCATCAGCAAAGAGCAGCTGTGACAACTCCCACTTTGTGTGTGATTCTTTATCTTTTAACTCCACGCCTCTTGCCAAGACCCTCGCATTTACTTCTCTTACAACCCCATCTATAAATATATTAAACAACCACGGTGACATCACACATCCTTGTCTAAGGCCTACTTTTACTGGGAAATAATTTCCCTCTTTCCTACATACTCTAACTTGAGCCTCACTATCCTCGTAAAAACTCTTCACTGCTTTCAGTAACCTACCTCCTACACCATACACTTGCAACATCTGCCACATTGCCCCCCTATCCACCCTGTCATACACCTTTTCCAAATCCATAAATGCCACAAAGACCTCTTTAGCCTCTTTATATATATATATATATATATATATATATATATATATATATATATATATATATATATATATATATATATATATATATATATATATATATATATATATACAGCAGGCAGCAGCAGAAGCAGTAGTAGAGAAAGGAAAATGGTGGACTTAAGAGTTCATGCATTTCCTCTGTGGGTCATGAAGTAAAGATTCAAGCATGATAGTCTATGAATTATTGCACTAGTTAGAAAGAATGAGCTGGAAGATTTACGTCAAGACGAGAGGCTTGCGGCATCTTACTTATCTCGAATAACGACAGATGAAGATGAAGCTGAATTATGGTAGTGATGGTGATGGGCTGCCATGGACATGATGGTGAAGGTGAAATCGATAATAACGATGGTAAGTGATGGTGAGGATCAGAGTGATAGTGAAGGAGCATTCTTATAGTGTTGATATGATGAACCAAGATCACTGTACTAAATCATCCTATCCTCTGCTCCAAGGTGTGACTATAAAGAAACAATAGGCAGAAATTTTCATAAACTTCACACTAATTAAAAAAAAAAGGCAGGACAAATCATCTCTTGGGTCGTGTCAGAGCTTACAGATAGGTAACAAAACTGACAGATAGGCACCAAAGCTTACAGATAGGCAACAAAGCTTACAGATAGGCAACAAAGCCTACAGATAAGTTACAAAGCTTACAGATAGGTAACAAAACTGACAGATAGGCAACAAAGCTTACAGATAGGCAACAGAGCTTACAGATAGGCAACGAAGCTTACAGAAAGGCAACAAAACTGACAGATAGGCAACAAAGCTTACAGAAATGGTGAGAAATCAAAATAGGGAGCCGTTACACGTGGTGTGCCACAAGGGGTTATTGTAAATAAATGGTATAAAATATCGACACAACGGAAATATAAACACACATGCAGTATAAAGTGACCCACAAACAAGGGGCTATTACCGGGACTCTTGTTATTCACAGAATACGTAAACGACATAGAAAGAGGGGATAAACAGAAACACAAATTTGCAACTTTGCCGACGATACTAAAATAAGAGGTTAGATAATAGTATACCATATCGACAAGCTGTTAAATAAAACACACATAAGACAGCTGGATATCTTCATTCAGAATACGGATACCCAGTTGTTGCACACGTGTCTTATTTATCTATATAATTTCTAGTGAGGACACTAGAAGGCCAGAGGATGACCTGAATATGTTGATGTCATGATCAAAAAAGAAGCAAATGCAGTTCCGTGCTGACAACTATATGGTTGTAATACTTGGAAAAGACAACAACTATGATGACTTGGTCAAACTGAGTGTGAGAATATTTAGTTCTGTTAGGAGTAATTTAAAGACAGTGCATTAGTATTTGCAAATAAAGCTAATACGATTCTTGGCTTCATATGAAGTAGTATATAAAATAGAAGTCCTAAGGTTATACATCAGTTTTACATTTGTTTGACACTGTTTCGTTTAGATCATGCTGGTGCTCAGTTGTGGTCTCCGCATCACACAACATAATTGCACTAAAATGTACACAGAGAAGGATGACGAAGTTGATCTTATATATCAGAAAACTTTTGTGTGAAATAAGATGAGGACAATGATTTTGGACTTATATGAAAGAATTTGAATTAAGGGGCTATGACTGAAATGTACAACTAGAAAACAAGAATAAATAACGGGATATAAATAACATATTGAAAGTAAACAATGTAACCCAGACAGGACTCGAAACAATGGATAAAAGTTGAACAAATTTAGACTTAGAAATTATACAGGGAAGTACTGGTTTGGCAACTGAGTTACTGACTGAGTGAAATAAACTTAAAGATCTCATCAATGGAGCGAGAAATTTGGGAAGCTTTAAATGCAATTGGACTGGTGAGAGTTAAACCTGCATAACATGAGCCATTAGGTCTGCTTCTGTGCTCCTTCATTATGTTCCTATAAAGCTCTACCTGCTTATTCTGCATATCAAGACTCCATACTCCTACCTGTGGGTTTAACTCCTCCACATCATACTGCAGGATGCATACAGCCGTAATGCAATCACAGCCACAGATTCCTGAAACAAAAAGGTCACAGTCCCACCAAATCTGTACTTTGGCTTTCAAAGGCCCTAAGCTGTGGCAAGTTCACGACTCCCAAAACTCGAAAATTGAAAAGGAAAAAATGTAAGAAATGGCGAGGCTACATACAGAAAAAGGCCCCAAAGTGGACCTTAGTTCTAGGCCAGAAACTCCCGCCGGGCGCCTGATTAATGCTTCCCACAACCAAAAAACATCATCACTCAAGATAAAGCATAACTTAATTTATCATCCGGTTACCAGGCACGTCACCAGCCCGACAAAAAACAAGTAATTTATCTGTAAAGAAACATGGAAGGCTGGACTCAGCGGAGAGTGGATTACTGAAGGATAGTTCGCTGGAGGGTAATTTTACCGAGCTGAACATATGTATCTCCCTCACTTTGTATCCACGGTCATGTGATATAATGATGACACAGTACTTATTGTGGTCACTATGCTCCTAGGAACATAGTTTGTGGTCACTGTACTCCTAGGAACATATTGTGTGGTCACTATACTCCTAGGAATATTGTGTGGTCACTATACTCCTAGGAACATTGCGTGGTCACTATACTCCTAGGAACATTGTGTGGTCACTATACTCGTACAATTTGTGTGGTCACTATACTTCTACATATTGAGTGGTAACAATACTCCTACATATTGTATGGTCACTATACTCCTACATATTGTATGGTCACTATACTCCTACATATTGTATGGTCACTATACTCCTACATATTGTATGGTCACTATACTCCTACATATTGTATGGTCACTATACTCCTACATATTGTGTGGTCACTATACTCCTACATATTGTGTGGTCACTATACTCCTACATATTGTATGGTCACTATACTCCTACATATTGTATGGTCACTATACTCCTACATATTGTATGGTCACTATACTCCTACATATTGTGTGGTCACTATACTCCTACATATTGTGTGGTCACTATACTCCTACATATTGTATGGTCACTATACTCCTACATATTGTATGGTCACTATACTCCTACATATTGTATGGTCACTATACTCCTACATATTGTATGGTCACTATACTCCTACATATTGTGTGGTCACTATACTCCTACATATTGTATGGTCACTATACTCCTACATATTGTATGGTCACTATACTCCTACATATTGTATGGTCACTATACTCCTACATATTGTATGGTCACTATACTCCTACATATTGTATGGTCACTATACTCCTACATATTGTGTGGTCACTATACTCCTACATATTGTATGGTCACTATACTCCTACATATTGTATGGTCACTATACTCCTACATATTGTGTGGTCACTATACTCCTACATATTGTATGGTCACTATACTCCTACATATTGTATGGTCACTATACTCCTACATATTGTACTATACTCCTACATATTGTATGGTCACTATACTCCTACATATTGTATGGTCACTATACTCCTACATATTGTGTGTGGTCACTATACTCCTACATATTGTGTGGTCATTATACTCCTACATATTGTATGGTCACTATACTCCTACATATTGTATGGTCACTATACTCCTACATATTGTATGGTCACTATACTCCTACATATTGTATGGTCACTATACTCCTACATATTGTGTCACTATACTCCTACATATTGTATGGTCACTATACTCCTACATATTGTGTGGTCACTATACTCCTACATATTGTATGGTCACTATACTCCTACATATTGTATGGTCACTATACTCCTACATATTGTATGGTCACTATACTCCTACATATTGTGTCACTATACTCCTACATATTGTGTGGTCACTATACTCCTACATATTGTATGGTCACTATACTCCTACATATTGTATGGTCACTATACTCCTACATATTGTATGGTCACTATACTCCTACATATTGTATGGTCACTATACTCCTACATATTGTATGGTCACTATACTCCTACATATTGTATGGTCACTATACTCCTACATATTGTGTGGTCACTATACTCCTACATATTGTGTGGTCACTATACTCCTACATATTGTATGGTCACTATACTCCTACATATTGTATGGTCACTATACTCCTACATATTGTGTGGTCACTATACTCCTACATATTGTGTGGTCACTATACTCCTACATATTGTATGGTCACTATACTCCTACATATTGTATGGTCACTATACTCCTACATATTGTATGGTCACTATACTCCTACATATTGTATGGTCACTATACTCCTACATATTGTGTGGTCACTATACTCCTACATATTGTGTGGTCACTATACTCCTACATATTGTATGGTCACTATACTCCTACATATTGTGTGGTCACTATACTCCTACATATTGTGTGGTCACTATACTCCTACATATTGTATGGTCACTATACTCCTACATATTGTGTGGTCACTATACTCCTACATATTGTATGGTCACTATACTCCTACATATTGTGTGGTCACTATACTCCTACATATTGTGTGGTCACTATACTCCTAAATATTGTATGGTCACTATACTCCTACATATTGTGTGGTCACTATACTCCTATATATTGTATGGTCACTATACTCCTACATATTGATTGGTAACAATACTCCTACATATTGTATGGTCACTATACTCCTACATATTGTGTGGTCACTATACTCCTACATATTGTATGGTCACTATACTCCTACATATTGTGGTCACTATACTCCTACATATTGTATGGTCACTATACTCCTACATATTGTATGGTCACTATACTCCTACATATTGAGTGGTAACAATACTCCTACATATTGTATGGTCACTATACTCCTACATATTGTATGGTCACTATACTCCTACATATTGTATGGTCACTATACTCCTACATATTGTGTGGTCACTATACTCCTACATATTGTATGGTCACTATACTCCTACATATTGTATGGTCACTATACTCCTACATATTGTATGGTCACTATACTCCTACATATTGTGTGGTCACTATACTCTTACATATTGTATGGTCACTATACTCCTACATATTGTGTGGTCACTATACTCCTACATATTGTATGGTCACTATACTCCTACATATTGTGTGGTCACTATACTCCTACATATTGTGTGGTCACTATACTCCTACATATTGTATGGTCACTATACTTCTACATATTGTGTGGTCACTATACTCCTACATATTGTATGGTCACTATACTCCTACATATTGTATGGTCACTATACTCCTACATATTGTATGGTCACTATACTCCTACATATTGTATGGTCACTATACTCCATATTGTATGGTCACTATACTCATACATATTGTGTGGTCACTATACTCCTACATATTGTATGGTCACTATACTCCTACATATTGTGTGGTCACTATACTCCTACATATTGTATGGTCACTATACTCCTACATATTGTATGGTCACTATACTCCTACATATTGTGTGGTCACTTTATTTACTAAATGTGTTGTATGGGATGACTTTATTCTCTAAATTTTGTGTGGTCACTATATTCACTACGTGTTATGTGGTCATCAGGATCACTATATCTAGTGTATACGTTATGTCTGTGCAATCACTATATTCACTGAAAATGTTGTGGGGTAAATATATATACACCATACATACAATGCTGTAACTATATCCACTGTACGTGTTGTGTAGGGGCACTGCAATCATTATAATTTTGGTTTGTGTTCATATTCACTATACGTGAATGTGTAGATTTATACTCACTATACATGTTGTGTAATGTTATTCCATTCCCTACACGTGTTGTGTGCAGTTTCTGTACGTAGCATTACACAGATCAAGGCTAAAGGACTAACCTGACAAGGATGAGGAACGCATATCTATCAAAGCTAATGAACGGACCTCCTCCTCATTTCAAGGCTACAGGACTGAACACCTGATGGAGCCACCTGTGGCCAAGTGTTTCTCTAATATAAGTTTTGAACTGTACACAAGTCTCCTTTTCCACAGTGTCAGTATCGTCAAGATTAAGAAACTGAACACCTATCAAGGCTAAGGGTAAACACTTATCAATCTTAAGGGGTTAAACACCTGTCAAGGCTATGGGACTGAACACCTATCAATAGGCGTCTCCAAACTTCTCACTACAGGGGCCACATCGTATATTTTACACATTTTCGAGGGTCAAAGAAAGAAATCGGCCTTATAAACAAATATAAATGAATGAATAATCTTTATTTGGATCATTTCTGTAATCAACATGATATGATTCAGAACAAAAGAGAAATGTGACAATTACGAAGGAATAATACTTTGTTTACACTGACAAATCATATATAATGACTAAAAATGTCAAACATAAGCCAGTGTTCTGACAGTATAATCAATTACTGAACTGCAGATGAGAAAACCTCACACAAGATAAATGGGAATGATGGAACTCTTTTTTTTTTTTTTTTTTAATTTCAAAATATTGCTGAACTGAGGTTTCAAGTTTGAGGAGCCAACTAAAGAATGGGCTTCAAATGCTCATCAGATATATTTCTGCGGTATTTGGGCTTGACATACTTCATTTATGAGAATGTTTATTCACAAAGATACATTGTGCCAGAAACCAATATGAAGCCACAAGAAAATGGCTTCGAATTTGGAAACTGTTAAGGCAGTCAAGATTTATAAAACTGGATCAGACTTTCTTCTTTATACTTTTCTTTCATCATGTCATCTGACTGGAGATCAATAATGACTTGGCAATGTTTCAGCACTGCAGTCCAATGGATTTTGAAAAAACTTTATTTCATCTGTTTTTTTTTTTCCATCAAGATCAGAAAATCATTTCTGAAATTGTTTTTTTGCAAGTCATTAATGATTTCTGTTGCAAAAGAAAAATTTCATGAAATTTTTCACAAATGGGAAATGAACCAAGTTAGAAACTTTCACCTGTCCTTCAAATAGCATCAGTTTTCCCATGAATACCTTGACATGCGTGAATAGATCACAAATCAAATTTGTGTCACCTTGCAACTTCAGATTCAGTTGATTCACATGTCATGTCACGTCTGCGAAAAAATGCCAATTTTCAAAGCCAGTCAGAGTTTGATAAAAGTGGTTCAGGTCGATTCTTCTCCGTGAGAAATGAATCAATTTCCTTTCTGAGCTGAAAGAACTCTGATAGAACCTTCCCCCAACTAAAGCATCGAACTGCTGTATAATAAGACAAGTCAACCAACTCAGAATCAGTTTCTTTTAGAAAAATCACGAAACTGGCGATGATTAAGTACGAGAGACCGAATGAAATTCACTGTTGAAACAACAGGTTTCAGGACGCAAGACATATTCACATATTTCTCGCACAATGCACCATGCACCATCCTCACAGGCTTTTGTGATTTGTCCAACCAAACCTTTCTTCACCCCAAACATGTTCTTTCCTCCATCAATTGTCACGTACTGCAATTTATTCCACTATAGGTTATATTCTAATGCAGTTTTTTTTTTTTTTTTTTTGCAATTCTTTGCAGATGTCTTCCCCGGTTCCTGTGCTGTGCATCATATGTATTGAATCTCATTCTTGTGACATTAAATTCATTGTCGACGCCACGGATGAATACCAGTTGTGATGTGTCACATCATTAGGTTCATCAAGTGTGAGAGAATAAAACTGAAAATTTCATGCTTGTCTGCAATTTGATGAAATATATTGCTTCCTATATCCTCAATTCCACGAGCAACAGTACATGGCGGAAGACTGAGGATCTTGAGCAGATCTACTTTTTCTAGATAAAACTCTGCCACAGCTTCCATCATACACTCTGATCAGATCTCCATCAGTAAATAGCTTTCCTCTTTATCTAACTCATAAGCTACTTCGTAACTTTCAACTCTCTTCTGAGTAAAAAAAAAAAAAAACCTTGTTGGAAAGGCAACCTGCGTTGCACTGACTCATAATTTCCCGAACTCAGTGTTCCTGTGAATTGGGAATAATTTGGTTTATGTTTGGTCTCATAGTGCCGACGTACATTGTACTCCTTCAAAACTGCAACAGACACACAAGGCTTTAACGCCTGCTTGTACAAAGAAGTACTTCACTCCCCATTCTTCATTAAACAGGCGGCACTCTGCACTCTTAATTTTCCTTCCATAACTGAACGGTATATCTGAAAATGAGGGGTTTATTAGTTTTACTATTTATAAATATTTCAACTTGTTGCGGATCGCATAAAATCTTGTGGTGGGCTGCATGTGGCCCCGCGGACCACAGTTTGGTGACCCATACTTTAGTGGCAACGTTTCGTCCACGTAGCAAGGGGGTTTTATAAAGTGGCAGACAGACTTACCTGTGGAGAGAGGAAGTGCGTATATAGAGAGCACATTGAGGTGAAAAGTCAGGTGGGGTATGTTGAAGCTTACTTCCTGGCCAGACCAATGACAGGTTGAACAAATATATGTCTGAGAAAAGGTTTGCTTCGAGAGGGACCTACCTAGCTTGGGCCAACGGGAGCTGTGAAGAAGATCGTGTTTACCGGTAGGTTTGCAGTAGACCTTGAGTTGTGTTTCTCGATTACATTTACAAAGAGCATCGAGGAAGGGTAAACTGCCGAGTGTGAACTGTATACAAGGCTCGACCTGGATGAGCTTGTGTTGGAGAGCAGAAACGTCGAATTTCCTGGGAGTTATGACATCAACATAACGGAGCCAGACACAGCAACGTCATAGAATCTTGGTTCAGAAAACATCTCCAAAACCTACTTAATTACTGGCCCATTCCCTGGGTAGAACCTACTTCCACTGTGGAATCCCGCCTATCAGTAACAATACCTTCGTGTGCTGCACGTCCCTCACCTGACGCCAGTTTATAAGCGTCAATCTTCATGCCTGTGCTTCAAATTGTAGATGAATGGTTCAGAGAACCGACACGTTGATAAATTAGACGTATGTGCAACTCTTGGGTATCTTTACTGAGGAAACGTCTCGCCGCACAGTGGCTTCATGCTGTTGAGGGACTGATTACCTCATTCTCCTCCTTTTCTTCATGTTTCTTCTTTGTATGGACTGATGAAGCCACAGTGCAGCGAAACGTTTCCTCAATAAAGATACCCAAGAGTTACACATGTGTCTAATTTATCAACGTGTCGGTTCTCTGAACCATTGATCTACAATCCTGTCAGACACTGCAACTTCTTGGGATCTTAATACTTGGGAATTCTTCGCTTGCCTAACTCTTGGGCACGACCTACTTCCACATTGGACAAATCTAACACCACCTACGACTGCTGCACCTCTCCTGCCTACGGTATATAAGCTACTTCTCCGCGCATATGCTGTATTCTATTCAAGACTGATGGACTGACCACATCGACTCAAGGTTGAGAGACTGATTACCTCATTTTATTCCTGTTCATGTTTCTCCTTTGTATGGACTGATGAAGCCACTGTGTGGCGAAACGTTTCCTCAATAAAGATACCCAAGAGTTGCACATGTGTAATTTATCAATGTGCTTCAAATTCTTCTAGACTACGGTACTCTTCACCAACTCCAAAGCTGAGGGACTGATTGCCTCGTCTTATGTATACAGTTCTATGGTTTTTCCCATTATGTCCTTGAATTTGTATTGATAAAGCCACTGGACAACGAAACTTCTACAAATAAGCACACCCAAATGTTGCAGGAGAGGATGACAGGGGAAAATCTCTCGGCTTCAAGAACTTCCATGTGTAGGTTCGCCAAACAGCACTTAATAATGAACCCATTGCACATCCTCTTTTCCCAGGTAGATTCATCTTTTTCGCTCACTATGTAGGCGAAACGCTGTCAATATAAGTTGTTGTTCAAGATCTACGTAAACGACATAGACGAGGGAATAAATAGCGACATAAGAAAGTTTGCCGACGACACCAAAATAGGCCGTCCAATTCATTCAGGCGAGGATATTAGAGCACTTCAGCAAGATTTGAATAGACTGATGCAGTGGTCGGAGAAGTGGCAAGTGCAGTTTAATATAGACAAATGCAAAGTTCTAAACATTGGACAGGAAAATAACCATGCCAAATATAAACTAAATAATGTAGATCTTAATATTACTGATGGCGAAGAGGATTTGGGAGTTCTGGTTAGCAGTAATCTAAAACCAAGACAATCATTAGTGTTCGCAATAAGGCGAACAGAATCCTTGGCTTTATATCAAGAAGCATAAATAATAGAAGTCCTCAGGTTGTTCTTCAACTCTATATGTCCTTGGTTAGGCCTCATTTAGATTATGCTGCTCAGTTCTGGTCACCGTATTACAGAATGGATATAAATGCTCTGGAAAACGTACAAAGGAGGATGACAAAGTTGATCCCATGTATCAGAAATCTTCCCTACGAGAATAGAATGAGGACCCTGAATCTGCACTCCCTAGAAAGGCGTAGAATTAGGGGGGATATGACTGAGGTGTATAAATGGAAGACAGGAATAAATAAAGGGGATGTAAATAGCGTGCTTAAAAATATCTAGCCAAGTCAGGACTCGCAGCAATGGTTTCAAGTTGGAAAAATTCAGATTCAGGAAGGATATAGGAAAGCACTGGTTTGGTAATAGAGTTGTGGATGAGTAGAACAAACTCCCCAGTACAGTTATAGAGGCTAAAAGTTGTGTAGTTTTAAAAATAGGCTGGATAAATATATGAATGGGTGCAGGTAGGTGTGAATTGGACCTGGGTAACTTGTCTACTAGGGCAGTTGCCGCGCTCCTTCCTTAAATGAATGTGACCTGACCTAACTAGGTTAGGGCATTGGCTTAAGCCGGTAGGATACTTGGACCTGCCTCGCATGGGTCAGTAGGTCTGCTGTAGTGTTCTGCTATGCTATGCTATGATTCTAGGTAAGACCCCAAGAAGGGGTGAGATGGGAAGTGTGGATAGAGGAAGAATAGGTTGGTTAGAGGAAGGGTTTTTGTAAGAGGGACAGAACCAGGGCTTAACCCAGTAGCTGAGCTGATGGCGATTCAGGAGGTCGTGCGCAACTTGGGGGCTGGAGGGGGGGGAGGGGGCGACACAGCGTGATCGCTGTGAGTGAGTACAGGTTAGTGATTCAAGACTCAAGAAATCGTAATGACACGATTGCAAATAAACCATACCCCCGGCCGGGATTGAACCCGCGGTCATAGAGTCTCAAAACTCCAGCCCGTCGCGTTAGCCACTAGACCAGCTAGCCACAATAAGATTCATCCATAAGATTCAAGATTTTAGCAAACGGTTATTTGTATATAGGAATTGGGTCAGGTGCTATTAGAAAGTAGAAGAGGTTGTGTGTGTTTGCAGGTCTGCGTAGTTCATCATCTAAGTATGAGGTCCAGTAGTCATGTCTGGTCTCTAGTCTGTCTATTTGTTTGTCGCTAAACAATTTCCAGTACACGTTTAGTGCAGGGATGTTCGCACGGGCGTGGATGGACTCACTTGTGATGAATTCATCCCAGCAGGTGTTAAACACCCAGCGTAAGGCTTTGTTCTGGATGCGTTGTAATTTACGTTGGTTTGTCACAGCTGCTAGGGAGAGGGCTAGTGGGCAGTAAGTTATTAGTGGACGAATGAGGGTTTTGTACAGGTGTAGTTTCGTTTGTATGGAGGCTTGCCTTAGCTTGAATAGCCCCGATAGGGCCTTGGATGCAACGGCTTGCTTCTGGTTGATGTGTAAGTGTATTCGCATGTTTTGGTCTACAAGTACTCCTAGGACGTTGGTTGTCCGTGAGACAGGGATGTTGGTGTGGGTATCAGCTATCCTGAGTGTTACTGGAGGGGGTGGTTCACGTTTCCTGTAGTGGAAGTAGGTGATTTTGGATTTTGCAGGGTTGGTTTTAATTCTCCAATTTTGTTCCCAATGTGTGATCTGGTCTACTTCGGCTTGTGTTCTGCGGGCTAGAGTGGTTAATTGATTGTGTGTGGTGAGTTGGGTGATGTCGTCTGCATATGCAAGTGTGATGGTGGAGTCAAAGGCAGGTGTTGGGATGTCGTTGGTGTAAAGGATGTAGAGGGTGGGTGAGAGGACTGAACCCTGAGGAACTCCAGCATGTAGTGGGAAGTACTGTGAGAAGCATCCCTGGAACTTAATCCTCATGGTCCTACCATCTAGGAAGTTGCAGAGTAGTTTGCTGATAGTCCGAGGGAGGTCGAAGTTGGTACATAGTTTAAACTTTAGACCATTGTGCCACACTGTGTCAAAGGCTTTTCTACATCTTTACCTACTAGAGCTGTCTTTTTCCCTTGGTGTTAGTTTATGTGGATGTAGTTTAGAATTAAATTGACAGATTGACGAGTAGTGTTCCTTCTTTCTTATGTTCTTATACTGCCTTTGTGTGTGTGTACCCATCGTGTCAGTATTCTACATAATTTGTTTTCACTTCTGTCAAACCTAAATTCCTGAACACTTTCTATGAAGGTTAAGGAAGTTTACACTTATTATCAAGGCTAACATATATGACTGAATACTTATCAGGGATAAGGAACTGAAGTGGACGGAACACCTTCCAAGGATAATGGGCACTTATAAAGGCTAAGAGACTGAACGTCTTCCATCAAAGCTAAGAAACTGAGCACCCTATGTCAATACTAAGGAACTAAGCACCTTCTATCAAGGATAAGAGACTGAACACCTAAAGGAGAGATGGGGATATCTGCCATTTGGAGGGTCATCTGAACTGTTGTATCTATGAGCCCTCTGGTAAAACAGTGATAGTGCTAATGATGGTGAAAGTGTTTCTTTATCGGGCCCTACCTTAGTGGGAGACGGCCAGTGTTTTATATATATACGTATATATATATATATATATATCGTGCCGAATAGATAAAAGTTGCGATTTTGGATTAAATAGCAACGCTCTTCTTGCCGAATAAGGCAAGCAAATTTTATGTATGTAATAATTTCGCAAAAATCGTTCTGAACCTAGCGAAAAAAAAATATATTTCATTGTGTTTGTTTATTATTAAATTTCTTGGCAGAGGGAGTGGGAGTGATGGCTTTCCACGCTCCCCTGATATCACGCCTTTAGACTTCTTGTAGGAGTTTGTGAAGCATTTTTTATGTTACATGTTAATTAGTAAGTAAAATGAACTAACGTGTAGACTTTGTGGAGAGAGTACACTCCGTCCCTGTCCTCTCTGGTGCCGTCTGCTTCGTAATGTGAACCTATATGATCTCGCTGTGTAGTCTTTGCTTTCTGCTGTGGTGAAAGGAGGACGCCTGCTAGACGAGTCGCTTGTGTTTTGTGCAACAATCCTTGTCAGGTAAGTTGACCTGCACCAGGTTCAATCACCTCCATTACAATCATTCAAGGAAGAACTCAGAGTCGCGACAAATTTATTGTTGTTGCAGTGATACAACACAATCAGTGAAAGTTGTGTAAGTGTGCAGAGGGAGGGGATGAGGGGAGTGGGAGAAGAGGGGAGGGGATGAGGGGAGTGGGAGAAGAGGGGAGGGGAAGAGGACTATGGCAACATTACATTCGTACATGAGTGGTATACAAAACCGACAAGGTGAAGAATTAGACACATGTGCAACATTTGGGTATCTTTATTTGTAGACGTTTAGCCAACTAGTGGCTTTATTAATACAAGGACGTAAAGTGAAGAATGTATAATTATTACAAAAAACGAGGTAATGAGTCCCTCAGCCTTGGAGATGGTGAAGAGCACCGTAGTCTTGAAAGAACTGAGCACAGGCAGTAAGACTGGCGCTTATATACTGGCGACAGGTGAGGGAGGTGCAGCAGACGAAGACATTGTCACTGGCAGACGGGATTCACCAGTAAAATTAAGATATACCCCAGAAATGGACCAGTAGTAAGTAGTAAGCGAGAAGGTTGTATAGATGTCCTCTGTACCAAGATTCCATGATGTTGCTGTGTCTGACAAGGTGTACATCGTGGAATCTTGGTACAGAGAACCTCTACACAACCTTCTTGCTTACTACTGGCCGATTCCTGGGGTATATCGTACTTCCACTGGGGAATCCCGTCTTACTGCCTGTGCTCACTTTCTTCAAGACCACGGTGCTCTTCACCACCTCCAAGGCTGAGGAATTGAGTACCTCATCTTTTGTATATAATTCTACATTCTTCGCCAGTGGATGGCGAAACGTCTACAAATAAAGATACCCAGATATTGCACATGTGTTTGATTCTTCAACATTACATTCATGGGGGAGCACTAAACCTACGGGAGTCATAGAGCATCATGGGTATATAACAGTGCGTCACCAGTCTACGGAAGGGGAAAATAGAAGGAAGAGAGAGAGAGAGAGAGAGAGAGAGAGAGAGAGGAGTAAAGAAATGTAACGTTTCACATCCATTAATAATAATAACAACAACAACAACAACAACAACAACAACAACAACAACAACAACAATAATAATAATAATAATAATAATAATAATAATAATAATAATAATAATAATACTTTCTTCAGTTATCCCCCGAAAGGAGATATCTTAAAAATTTGTCAGAATTCATCTTTTTTTTTTCCTTTAAATTCATCTAAGGCTACCTAGAAATAACTTGAGGATACTTCTTCCGATCGTCTTCAAACTTTCAGCGATAAACCCCCCACACAATATATATATATATATATATATATATATATATATATATATATATATATATATATATATATATATATTTTTTTTTTTTTTTTTTTTTTTTTTTAACAAGTCGGCCGTCTCCCACCGAGGCAGGGTGACCCAAAAAAGAAAGAAAATCCCCAAAAAGAAAATACTTTCATCATCATTCAACACTTTCACCACACTCACACATTATCACTGTTTTTGCAGAGGTGCTCAGAATACAACAGTCTAGAAGCATACACATATAAAGATACACAACATATCCCTCCAAACTGCCAATATCCCAAACCCCTCCTTTAAAGTGCAGGCATTGTACTTCCCATTTCCAGGACTCAAGTCCGACTATATGAAAATAACCGGTTTCCCTGAATCCCTTCACTAAATATTACCCTGCTCACACTCCAACAGATCGTCAGGTCCCAAGTACCATTCGTCTCCATTCACTCCTATCTAACACGCTCACGCACGCTTGCTGGAAGTCCAAGCCCCTTACCCACAAAACCTCCTATATATATATATATATTATATATATATATATATATATATATATATATATATATATATATATATATATATATATATATATATATATGACTTAAAGAAAAGTTAAAATTGTGACTGGGTTGTATAGGAGCCAATTTACCGATTATTTTACATGCAAAATAGCACAGTAGTTTACATGTAGTAAGATAATAATGGGCTTCCAGCCTTCATCACAGGTCTGTCTCACTCTGACCAGGATTTTGTGTCAGTCGTGTATCCAGGTGCCAAATTTTGGTTGAAAATTTTTAAATATTTTTTCCTCTGTGTAAACTTAAGAATGCCTCTCCAGAACAGATTCAAACTTCCAAGTCTGATCCATAGAAAGCAAGATTCATTACAGATCTGCGACGTGTAGAGACATATTTGCCAATTTACTAACAGTGAAAAAATGTGATTAAATTATTTACGATAACTGAAGAGTATATCTTCTGACTAAGTTTAGTGCTGGTATATATTACCTGGAGCATACCTGGAGAGGGTTGCGGGGGTCAACGCCCCCGCTGTCTGGTCTGTGACCAGGACTCGTATATTGCTCAAAGAAAGACTAGTATTGCTGTATGTTTTTAAAATTTCTTAGTAATAACTTCTCATTAAGCAAATTTTTGTATTATTTTGTGTGGACTAACTAGAGAATGCTTCATCCGATCAGCTTCAAACTTTCAATGCTGGTCTATCGTTATTAGAGGACTCAGACTTATTTTTGATCTAAGTGCCGATTTGTTAATTTTATTAAGTAAAAAGGGGGAAAATTGGTATATTAGATTTTATGCAATAACACGTTGAATGACTTTTCCGACTGACTTCAAACTTTGAAGTATCTTAGTAGGTATGGAATGTTATCGCAGGTTGTAAGTGAGAATATACTCTCATATTTCCTACCCTGAGATGTGCACATGTTGTAGCTCACTCAGGATCGCTACTCTTAGTTACTTTAAAACAGAAAGTCTACACGTCTGTAATTTCAAACACTATCGATATAAAAGTAGAATTAAAATAAAAATGTTAAAAAACTTACCTTTGTATGTCATTTTTAAATTGGGAAAATTTAAAATCACAACTCCCCTCAATTTATTATTATTAAAACTAAGCGCTAAAACCCACCAGGGTCATTTTTTTTTTTAATTTTTAATAAATGTCTTCACTTTCTTTAGTCTGCTCACTTAAGTCATGAACTTTGACAGAGTCATTTAAAAAAATCTCTGATATTATCCTAACACTACAAGACTTCGAAAAAGCAATAAATGACTTGCCAATGCACTCTTTCCCAGGCCCGGACTCGTGGAACTCCGTGTTCATCAAGAACTTCAAGAAGCCCCTGTCAATTGCCTTCATTCTATGGAGAGGGAGCATGGACACAGGGGTAATCCCACACTCACTAATAACAGACATAACCCCACTCTACAAAGGTGGCAGTAAAGCAACTGCAAAGAACTACAGATCGATAGCGGTAACATCCCATATCATAAATATCTGTGAAAGGGTTCTAAGAAGCAAGATCGCCAACCACCTAGATACCCATCAGTTACACAACCCAGGGCAACACGGGTTTACAGCAGGTCGTTCCTGCCTGTCCCAACTACTGGACCACTATATCAAGGTCCTGGATGCTTTAGAGCATAAACAAAATGCAGATGTAGTATACACAGACTTTGCGAAAGCCTTCGACAACTGCGACCACGGTAATAGCGCACAAAATGCGCGATAAAGGAATAACAGGAAAAGTTGGTAGATTGATCTATAACATCCTAACAAATACACCACAAAGAGTAATAATAAACAGAGTAAAGTCTGAGACGGCTATAGTGAAAAGCTCTGTTCCACAAGGCACAGTACTCGCTCCCATTCTGTTCCTCATCCTCATATCTGACATAGACAGAGATGTAATCCTTAGCTCCGTGCCTTCTTTTGAAGATGACACCCGAATCGAGATGGCAATGTCCTCCGTCGAAGACACTGCAAGACTCCAAACGGACATTACCTGGAGTTCACCTGGAGAGAGTTCCGGGGGTCAACGCCCCCGCGGCCCGGTCTGTGACCAGGCCTCCTTAGGTCAGTGTCCCAGGATGCGACCCACACCAGTCGACTAACACCCAGGTACCCATTTTACTGATGGGGAACATAGACAACAGGTGGAAAGAAACACGTCCAATGTTTCTACTCTGGCTGGGAATCGAACCCAGGCCCTCACCGTGTGAAGCGAGAGCGTTAACCACCAGGTCACCAGAGCCCACCAAATCTTTAAATGGGCCGCAGAAAACAATATGAAGTTCAATGAAGAGAAATTTCAACTACTCAGATATGGAAAACTTAAGGAAATTAAAATTGTATTAGGGTATACAACAAATTCTAACCATACAATAGAGCGAAAAACTAATGACTTGGGAGTGATAATGTCAGGGGATCTCACCTTCAAAGACCACAACAGTGTATCTACCACATCTGCTAGAAAAATAATAGGATGGATAATGAGACCCTTCAAAACTAGGGACGCCAAGCGCATGATGGTTCTCTTCAAATCGCCTTTTCTCTCTAGGCTGGAATACTGCTATACACTAACCGCCCCTTTCAAGGCTGGCGAAATTGCTGACCTTGAGAGTATACAAAGAACTTTCACGGCACACCTAAGTACGATAAAGCACCTAAATTACTGGGAACGGTTGAAGTCCTTTGATCTGTATTCCCTGGAACGAAGGCGAGAAAGATACATGATAATATACACTCGGAAAATCCTAGAGGGATTAGTACCAAACTTGCACAAGAAAATCACTCCCTACAAAAGCAAAAGATTCGGCAGGAGATGCAACATCCTCCCAATGAAAATCAGGGGCGCCACGAGTACACTGAGAGACAACACAATAAGTGTCAGGGACCAATAGACCCCTGGCTGTCTTCAAGAAGGCGCTGGACAGGCACCTAAAGTCAGTACCTGATCAACCAGGCTGTGGTTCTTACGCCGGTTTACGTGCGGCCAACAGTAACAGCCTGGCTGATCAGACCCTGATCCACCACGAGGCTTGATCTTAGACCGGGCTGCGGGGGCACTGACCCCCGAAACCCTCTCCAGGTATACTAAGTTACTGTATGACACATGGATACATATAGTTATTGCAGATATATTTTCATTGTCAGAGTGTGTTAAGTTCCAATTCTTGGTCCTCTTAAGGGTGTTGAACTACAGCTCCCGGGCATTTTGAGGCTCTTGAGCCTCAAAATGGTTTTGAATTCAAAATGGTTTTGAATTAGTTTTATATTCCCTTATGTTTTAGCAAGGTATAGTTGGATTTAAATAAGGTTAAGTGGTCATGAGTTACAGTAGGCAGAGACCTGGGCATGAACCGGGCCGCGGGGGCATTGACCCCCGGAACACCCTCCAGGTAGACTCCAGTTAGATAGAGTCAGGGGTCCTTTGCCTCTTGAGGGGGGTCTAAGGCATAGCAAGTATGCTGCTTGCGCGGGTTGAGGCAATGATGATGTAGGGGGATTTCTTTCTCGGATCACAGCGACCGAAGATAATAATGATAATGTGATGTTCAGTCTTGCAAAATTCATACTTCCTTAATTTGTTCTTTATAAATACGGCGAAATCTTTAAAGGTGAAGAACAGGACAGGTGGATGGGGGATAGGAAAGGTGGAGGGGGATCAGACTGGGAGGGGAGGAAGAGGGGAGGTGAATTAATATACACGACACACAAGTGTGTGTGAGCAGCATGGATAATGTTAAACATACAGTATGTGTTGTTGTTGGGGGAGCTGGGGTGGAGCAGGGGTTGGGTTTGGGTGGGGCAGGGTGGACCAGGGGTAGGTTGGACCGATCGGGTATGGACAATGAGTGCTCCTGGGAGAGATCTGATGGACGGTGAGTGCTACTGGAGGGGTACCTGATGGAGGATACCTGATTGTGAAGAATGATCGCTGGTAGCAAGTG